>NW_016107319.1:1813567-1832416 GCF_001604975.1 Cebus imitator
AAAAAAAAAAAAAAAAAAAAAAAAAAAAAAAAAAAAAAAAAAAAAAAAAAAAAAAAAAAAAAAAAAGAAGTTGAATATGTTGTCACATTTATTGGCCATTTGGTTTTCTTTTCTTTAGTTTGTTTTTTTGAACAGTCATATCAGAAGATCCTTTTAATATGTTTTTCTCCAAAGATAAGCTTATAGTTTTATTTGGCTTCTTTTTTGCTTGCTTTATTTTTCTTTTCTGCTTTATCCACATAGGATCTTTTCCTTTCTTTGGCTTTGCGTCTCTATTCTGTTCACAATTTTTTAAAATTAAATTTTAGCTTATTATTGTTATTCCATATTCAAATACATTAATTTAAAAATGTAGACCGAACGCAGTGGCTCACGCCTGTAATCCCAGCACTTTGGGAGGCCGAGGCAGGTGGATCATGAAGTCAAGAGGTTGAGACCATCCTGGCCAACATGGTGAAACCCCATATCTACTAAAAATACAAATATTAGCTGGGCGTGGTGGCATGTGCCTGTAGTCCCAGCTACTTGGGAGGTTGAGGCAGGAGAATTGCTTGGACCCGGGAGGCGCAGGTTGCAGTGAGCCGAGATCATGCCACTGCACTTCAGCCTGGTGCCTGGCGACAGAGTGAAACTCTGTCTCAAAAAAAAAAAATGTTTTGGGTTGGTGCAAAAGTAATTGCAGTTCTTGCCATTGCAAACTACAAGTACTTTTGCACCAACTAATACATCTCTTGTGTGGCAGCTTTTATTGCATTTCACAGTGACCCTGATAACACAAGGACATTGTAACGCCAGGTGGGAGGATTTAGACTAGGCAAAGAAGCCTAATCCTGGCTCCATTTTCTCCTCAGGCCAATCCACCTTAGTGCAATATTTGCCCTCCTAAACTTCCCTGTGAACTTGTCACCACCTGCACAAAAGACATCAATGACTCTGCTTCATTTATCATTCACAGTCCTTAGAAGAGGTGGTTTGTAGTGGAATAACTATGGGCTTTAGAGGTGCAAGCATTCAGGCTTAAACTCCAGTTTTCCTCTTACTAGCTGCCAGACTTTGGGTAAATTAAATTAAAGTGAGAATATTCATAGAGGGTTGTTAAGATTAGACAAGATTAGAGTCTGATCTGTGGTAGATGTTCAGCAAAATACATTATCTTCCTTTTAGTGTGATATTTAAGGTCCTCTAGATTAAACCACCTCTTCAGCAGGAGCCTCTACTACTCACCTACAGAAACCATCTGTCCCAGTCATTTGATTTTCTTCCTCAATTTGGAAAGTTTCAGGTAAAACCTTTCTGTCTCCACCCTACTCCTCTTCTCCATCCACTGTTGTGGCCCTGAACTGTGTCAGAATTACTAATGGGGCTTGTTCAAAGCTCAGATTCCCAAGTTTTACTCAGACTCACTATCTGTATTCTGTTTTTCTTTTCTTTTCTTTTCTTTTTTTTTTTTTTTGAGATGGAGTCTCACTCTGTCGCTCAGGCTGGAGTGCAGTGGCACCGTCTCTGCTCACTGCAACCTCCACCTCCCGGGATCAAGCCATTTTCCTGCCTCAGCCTCCTGAGTAGCTGGAACAACAGGCATGTGTCACCAGGCCCAGCTAAGTTTTGTATTTTTAGTAGAGTTGGGGTTTTACCATGTTGGCCAGGCTGGTATCGAACTCCTGATCTGAGGTGATCTGCCCACTTCAGCCTTCCAAAGTGCTAGGATTATAGATGTGAGCCACTGCGCCCAGCCTCACTCTCTCTTTTCTAACGATGGAGCCAGGATCTGCATTTAGGAGAAGCTCCCACTTTGGGTAGAATTTGCTCTAGTGATTGAGGCATCCTGCCTCAACAAATCTTTTCTTTATGTCCAGCACCTACATTTTCCAGGAAGTCTTTCCTGTCAGCCAGCCCTGGTCACACTTCCTCTCCCTACAACCTTAAGGCAGAATATCTTAGTTTACCCCTCTCCCTGTCTAACAAGCATCATTCCTGGTCCCCTGAGGCAAATGGTAATCCCTTAAGGACAAGGCCTAGGTCTAGTGGACTTGAATCTTCCTGTTGGAAGTTCAGTGCATGATATGTAAAAGGACTTGAGAGCATGGGAAGGAGCACAGGCTTTGTGGCTGCCCAGGTTCAAACACCAGCTCTGCAAAACTGTGAGATCTGGCCCACAGAGTTCAGTCCCCTTCAGATAGCATGTCCACCCCACAGATCTTTAGGGGAAGATTAAATGTGATCAGCTCTTTGGAAAGTCATTTCTTTTTCTTTCTTATTCCAGATGGAGAAGAGCTTGAGTTATCATGAGAATACATCTAACATTGGGATCATCTTTGTGTTAATTTCCTCTTACAGTAGGTTTGATTGACCCTCGAATTTCCTGATGACATTGTTTTGGGCATGTATGCCATTGTCTGTTGTCCACTATTGTCTTTTAGGGACATTTCCTTACAGGGCATTATGATTCTATAGTTTCCCAGTTGAAGTCTTCCGAAAAGAGGTAGTTTGAGATCTTTCAGCACAAACAAGACTTTTTAGTATGTGACAGTGATCTGGCCAATGAAAATGCATTGTTATGGTGTCCACATAACAGTGCAAATGTAGTCTTTACAAAACACCTATCTAATCACATCATCTTTCTGCTTGAATGTCTGAGCTGGCTCCTGTAGCTGATAGAAGCAGGCCAGCCTGGCAGAGCAGGCAGAATCTGGCCAGTCTCTGTGCCCCATCTTCTGCACCACCTGCACAGTATTGCAGTCACCCTGGCAAGCTCTGCTTTTCTTGGTATTTGCTACCTCATTGTTCTTGCTCATGCAGTTCTCTGTCCCTGGAGACAGAAGTTTTATGAATTCTGCAACATTCTATTCAAATGCCCCTGTCCCTGATACATCCCCTCAGACACATACATGCAAGGCAGAATTAATTCCTTCCAGCTTTGTATACGTGGAGCACTTTAAAAACTACTTTGAGTTACTACTCATTCATTCACTCAACAAATATTTATTTAACACTTACTGTGGTGTCAGGCATTGATCTTGGCTCTGGGGATACACCCGTGAAAAGGCAACGCCCTGTACCCATGGAGTTTTCCTTCCCAGTGTTTTTTTTTGTTTTGTTTTGTTTTGTTTTAATCACGACTCATTTATGACAGCCCCTTTCCATCAAACTCTGAGATCCATGCAGGACGTGTCTTGATCGTATCTGTGTACTTTTATGGCTGACTGCAGTTATTTGAACTGAGAATTCCATGAAGAGGAAACACTAAGGTCATAGGACAGAGTAGGTGCTGAAGAGATTGCAGGGTGGAATAGTCATGTCCTTATAGCACCCAAATCCCAGGAACTGAGGGTTGCACACAGTGTTTCTTATTGTTTGATCAACTCCCTTGACTTTGTATGGCGGACAAGGGGAAGTGTGTGGAGTTAAGCTGACTGTATTTACATCTACATCATCCTACTACCTGAGGGGCCTGGGACATGTTCTTGAGTCTTACCTTCCTCATCTAAGTAATGGGTCTATTAGTTTCCTGTTGCTGCCATAACAAATTACCATGAACTTCATGGCTTAAAGTGGCACATATTTATTATCTTATGTAAGTTATATGTTTTGGACGACTGAAGTCCAAAATGGGTTTTACTGGGTTAAAATCAAGGTTTGTGAAAGCAGGGCTGTGCTCCTCTGGAAACTCTCAGGCAGAATATGATTCCTTGCCTTTTTCATCCTCTACAGTGGTAGTCCTCAATCTTTTTGACACCAGGGACCAGTTTCGTGGAAGAAAATTTTTCCACAGGCTGGAAGTGGGGTGATAGTTTTGGAATGATTCAAGTGCATTCCATTTATTGTGCACTTTATTTCTATTATTATTACATTGTAATATATAATGAAATAATGATACAACTCATCAAAATGTAGAATCAATGGGAGCCCTGAACTTGTTTTCCTGCAACTAGATGGTCTTATCTGGGCGTGATGGGAGACAGTGACAGATCATCAGGCGTTAGATTCTTTTTTTTCCCCCCATTTATTTTATTGCATTTTAGGTTTTACAATACATGTGAAGAACATGCAAGATTGTTATAAGGAGCACACAACCTAGATCCCTCCTGTGTGCCATTCACAATAGGGTTTACACTCCTGTAAGAATCTAATGCCACCACTGATCTGACAGGAGGCGGAGCTCAGGCAGTAATGTGAGCAATGGGGAGGAGTTACAGATACAGACGAAGCTTCACTTGATCACCTGTCCCTCGCCTCCTGCTGTGTGGCTCAGTTCCTAATAGGTCAGGGACCAATACTGGTTCGTAGCCTGGGGTTGAGGATCACTACTTTAGAGGTCACCTGCATTTGTTCCTTGGCTCCTAGCTTCTTCCTTCATCTTCAAAGCTAGAAGTGTAGCATCTTCAATTCTCTGTCTTCCTTTGCCCTTTCTACCTCCCTCTTAGAAGAATACTTCTGATTACATTGGGCTGAACCAGGGACTTCAGGATAATCTCCCCATCCTTACTCATTTCTACAAAGTCTTCTTGGCCATATAAGGTAGCATATTCCCAGGTTTTTGGTATTGGCACATAGACATCTACTGGGAGACCTTTATTCTCCCTACCAGGTATGGATATATGGGTGCAGTATAAGTATAGGAAGGATGATAACAATGACTTTCCCACTGGGCTATCAAAAAGATTCCAGGAGACTCATTTATTCATCCTTTTGGTCAGCAAATATTAATCAAATGCTTCCTATGAGATGGGCACTGCTCACAATAAATTTGCACATTTTCTGCCATTATAGAGCTTCCATTTTAATTGGGAGAGACAGATAAACAAGTCATGATATAATGTATTGGAGGATGTTAAGTGTAATGGGAAAAAAAATCAGAAGGGAAGAGTCCAGGGCAAGGTGTTGCCCATTTAAATAAGCTGGTGATGCTGGTCCAACTTGAGAAGGTAGCGTTTGAAATAATGAGTCTAAAATGCTGAGCACAGTGCCTGAGACAGAGTGAACACAGAGTATTTAAGTGTAAATTAAAAATAAATTTAAATAAATAAATAAGCAATCCGTCTTTTCATTGTCATCCTACCATCCAGAAAACAAAACCCTGTTCTTTCTGGGTGGTATCATACATTAAAATTCACTGGGCTTTTGCCAAGAGGAACTTTGAGCTTTGGAAGGGTTGTTAAGGTATGGAGTGTGTCATATCAGGAAATTAAAATACTGTTATATATTTTCCTCCCCTCTGGCTCTCTTGGAATAGCAACGACTGGAAGGTGAATAGCTTAGAATAGAGACAGCAAGCTTCTGATGCATGAATGGGCAGGGGCTGGGGCCAGAGAAATTGCTCCCTCGGCTTCTTTCTCCATGTCAGCAGGAAGGAGGCTTGTAGAACTTGGCCCTGGAGCTTCCACTGATCCCAGCTGCCATATAGAATGGCTTTAGGAAACAGAAATCCTACAAGGTTGATGTGGAGAAAGGAAATGGGGAGAGAAGTCTTTTGTGGGTTGAGACGTCTTTAGCCCCTTGTGGCACCACCCCAAGGGAGGCCAAATGTGGGGTATTACTATCTTTTAGAATAGGGTGCTGCTTACCCATTCAATAACCCAAGGAATGCTCATTTCTGCAGGGCACAGACCTGGGCTATGTCAGTTTCTGGAAACACTGATATCTCTAGTCTTCCCAGGCCAGGAGAGATTGTTGAGCAAATGCAGAGTCATTCAGGCATATTTCCTGAATGTTAATTCAAGTGAAGAAATCCAAGCAGTTTGCAGGCAACATGTCCCCACATATGTCTTCACCAACAAAGTCTGGAATTATGCTTTGAGCAAATAGGAGAAGCTTTCTTCTTGCTGTTGACCGTTTTTGAAAATTAGACTCTTAAATAATTCCTGATATGTTGGCTTGAGATAGTAGGCAGCTCTCCCAAGTCCTAGAAACTTGACTCAGGCTGCCAAAGAGACCAGGATTGATTATGAAAGAATTAAAAGGAATAATTGCTTATGGAGGGCTTACTAGGTACCAGTCACGATTTCAAGTATTTAACAAATATTAACCCATTTAGCCCTCTTTATAACCTTGTGAAGTATTGTTATCTCCATTTGACATAAAGAAAACTGAGTCATAGGCAAAATAACTTGCCCATGGCTACAAAATTAACACATGCTTGAAAAGGGATTCTAATAAGGAAATATAACTATAGAATCTGAACTCTTAGTCATTAAAGTAAAGGGATAGTATCTTAGTCGGGTCCCTCAGAAACATTGTGATTAAATATTGAGTGCACCTGGTTTATCTGGGACATGCAGGGGCACAGGCAGGGGAGACAGGAGGTGATAAAAGGAGAGAAAGTCCATCAGTCAGGCATATGTTACTAAGCCAGAGATACCAAGGTGGGCAACTGAAACTTAACCCTGCCGTTAAGCTCTGAGAATCAATGTAAAATGCATACCTGAGAATTATTCCTGCCAAGGGGTTGGGGAGCTGAGGTATTTATACTCCTATGCCCTTTAGTCATGTTTTAAAGGCTTCTCCAAGGTGGAAAATGTTATATTAGCCCTCAGACACTTCTGACCCACCATGCATGCTGGCAATGTGGGGTCCTATATTCTGAGGGTATCCTACAAAGATGCAGGTGCTGGCTATTGGGAGTCAGGGTGGCTTTGCAGAAATGGTAACAGGGTCTCAGGGGGTTCAGGTGAAACACCAACAACATCTGTATCAGATATGGGACTCAAGTCTGTAGGTTAATAGAACCAAGTAAAGAAGATTAACAGGAACTGAGTTCCTAATTCCTAAAACCAGACAATATTCTTTAAACCAAGCACAAAATAGAATGCAAAACTAACATTTTATTAAGCACTAATTGTTTGCCAGGTATTTTATTTGGTGTTTTGCAGTCATTATCTTACTGAAGTCTGAAAATGATCCAGAGAGGTAGACTATCACTCCTATTTTCCGGATGAAGAAACTGAGATTGAGACAGTAACATCCACAAGTTAGTGGAGAGTGGAGCTTAGGTTCGTCTGCTACCAAAGAATGGTTGTGATTGTTTTATGCCATAAAACGAAATGATCATTTATAGAAGAAAGTACATTCCTTGAGGGTAGGAAACAAATCTTTTAATCTGTATATCACTAGGGTGTGCACCAATGGTTTCCAATGAGAAGTAATTTTATCCTTCAGGGACAAATGTTCCCTGTTTGGCAATGTTGTCATGACTGAAGGTGGGTGCTACTGGCATCTAGAGGGTGGAGTCTAGGGATGCTTCTAAACATCCTCGAGTGCATAGAACAGCTTCCTACAGCACAGAATTATCCAGCTCAAACTGTCAACAGCACTAAGGTAGAGCAACTGATGTACACAGTACTTAGTATATTGTTAGGTTTAATAAATATTAACTGAATGTCTGAGTGTTGGGTGGTGAATGTGTAGATATGCCACCCTCTGAAGGCTGGTAGGGACTGAAAATCTAATGATACCCACAAAGCACTTGGAGTTTATTATGCCTTTTCTTCTCTTTTTCCCTCCCCTCCCCTTCCCTCCCCTCTTTTCTTTTTTGAGATGGAGTCTAGTTCTGTTGCTCAGGCTGGAGTACAATGGTGTAATCTCAGCTCACCACAACCTCCGCCTCCAAGGTTCAAGTGAATCTCATGCCTCAGCCTCCTGAGTAGCTGAGATTAAAGGCATGTGCCACCATGCCCAGCTAATTTTGTGTTTTTAGTAGAGATAGGGTTTTTCCATGTTGGTGAGGCTGGTCTCAAACTCCTGACCTCAGGCAATCAACCCGCTTCGGCCTCCCAAAGTGCTGGAATTACAGACATGAGACACCATGCTCAGCCTATTATGCATTTTCATGCCCTCTATCTAATTTGACCATTATACAATCTCAAAAGGGTGCAGAATTGATGGTGTTATTACCATGGAAGAAATGAAGGAATTTAAGTGAAAGAGCTGTCTGTGTGTAGCTGCTGCTCAAATTTAGCTCTGTTTGCCTCAGATTCCAGGGCTCTTTAAACCATCCTATATGGCATTGAATGGCAATGTTTCGAAAGGCAATGTTTTGAGTACTAATAAGCAAGAGAGGCAAA
This sequence comes from Cebus imitator, assembly GCF_001604975.1. Lineage (NCBI taxonomy): Eukaryota > Metazoa > Chordata > Mammalia > Primates > Cebidae > Cebus > Cebus imitator. The sequence continues at coordinate 1,821,628 of NW_016107319.1, forward strand.
GTAGATTTGTTATGGAAAAGAGGGCCAGTATATATATTGGGTTGCTTTTGGCTACAAGTAACAAAATCCCAACTCAAATTTATTTCGTTAATAATGAAATGAATTTCATTTATTATCTTATGTAATGAAGAGTCTTAACATATGGTGGCCCTAAGATTGCTTAGGTTAACTGGGGAGCCATGGCTTTAAGAAAAAAACACTTAAAAAAAATCTTTCATCCTTTTTTATTGGCTACATTCTCAGGGTGATGATAAGATGTGATCTAGACATGCCAGCAACCAGAAGAAGAAGAGAGGCTTTCAGTTTTGTATCTTTTCAGGAGTGAGAGAACATTTCTCAAAAGGCCTCAAGATGACTTCCCCTCATGCCTCATTGGTCAGAGCTGAATCACATGCTCACCCCTAAAATCATCACTGATGAAAGCAATGGGGCTACCATATTGGCTTAGACCAGTGGTTTTCAACTGAGGACAATTTTATCTTTCCCTCCCTGAAGGTAATAGTCTGAAAATGTTTTTGGTTTTCACAGGTAGGTGTTTGTGGGGAGATGCTACTAACACCTAGCATGTAGGGGCCAGGGATGCTGCAAAATATCCTACAATGCACAGGACAGTCCACTCAGCAAAGAATGATCTGGTCAGTAGTGCAGAGATTGAGACACCCTGGCACAGGCAAAAAAGATTTAATCCTGAGCCTTCTGTAGGCAGTTGAACACTTAAATAAAATGATGACTCCATCTGCTTGGAAAAGGGTAGCATGGAAATTGGGTGGGGCACTCCAAGATCATCTGCTTCAGAAGGACTTTGCACATTTTTGATGACTGATGTCATAGGAGACAAATACAGCTCTTTTCTGCAAAATGTTTCTGGATGCCTCTGTCAGACAGTGCCATGGCCTGAACGGGCCATTAGTCTGACCCAGTCTGGCATTTCTTATCTTCATCAGGCTCACTGCCAAACCCTGAGGATAGGATGTCACCTCTGGCAGAAGATCAGTCAGGATTAATTGATAGTGAAGCTGTGTCCCACTTTGAACCTCTCTCTTACATACTCAGAGCAGTGCAGATTTGGAGTCTTAGGAGCAGAGCATTTGGACTCCAGTGCAAAGGAATTTGCAAGAGGTGTGAGAGCGAGCCTGCTGTACAAAAGGCTGTAAACTAGCCAGAGACCCCTGGTAAATGTAAAAAGGAAGAACATGTTTAACTTGCTTCTATTTGGGGAAAGAAAATAATGCTTTCTTGAAGGGGGCAATCTGTATTTTTAACAATACTGCTTAGTAGTTTTGAGCTCGTCAGATACATTTTCCAGGCCAAATATGATCAGAAATCCTTGAATCATGTTTACACCCTGGTGATGTAAGGCACCAAGGAAGAGTTTGGCCAATTGGCAAGGAACTGTGACCAACTTAAAGAAACCTATGACATCAACTAATGATCCCCCTGCCATTATTTTCAAAAGAATATTTTGAACAGGGTTTTTCTTTGCCAGGTGATTATGGTAAACGTTTTATTCAAGACCAGTGTCTCTGAATTGCTCAATAATTCCCTGGTCATTTGTTGGGAAATAGTAACACATTTAATCCTTGATTAATAGATCACAATTGTCACACAGATACCTATGAATATTTGAGTGCTTGCCTTGTGCCCTGTGATTTAGGTTAGAGACAAGAATGAAAAAAAAAAAAAAAAAAAAAAAAAAAAAAAAACAACAACAACAATTTCTTGTCCTTGGTAACTTCCAGTCCGAAAGAGGAGTCAGATTCGAACACATGATTGGAAAGTGGGATGAGAGCTGTCATAACTGTTGCAGGAACACAGCAGACATGGGCTAATATGTAAATGATAAATGTATGCATCCCTTTCATAACATTTATTTATTTATTTTTCAATTTTTTAAATTGTATTTGGGCTCTGGGGTACATGTGCACATCCTGCATCCTACAGGATTGTTATATAGGTACATACATGCCATGGTGGTTTGCTGTTATCCTTCCCCATCCCCCCACCCCCCCTGTTGTCCCCCTTCCCTCCCCTCCATTCTCCCACATAGCCCTTTGAGTGTTGTTCCCTTCCCTGTGCACAAGTGTTCTCATTGTTCATCACCCGCCTATGCGTGAAAACATGCGGCGTTTGGTTTTCTGTTCTTGTGTCAGTTTACTGAGAATGATGGTTTCTAGGTTCATCCATGTCTCTACAAAGGACACGAACTCATCATTCATTATGGCTGCATAATATTTCATGGTGTATATGTACCACATATTTTTTTTCCAGGCTATCATTGATGGGCATTTGGGTTGGTTCCAGGTCTTTGCTTTTGTATACAATGCCACAGTGAACATACGTGTGCATGTGTCTTTATGACAGAATGATTTATAATCCTTTTGGTATATACCCAGTAATGGGACTGCTGGGTCAAATGGAATTTCTATTTCTAGATCTTTGAGGAATCGCCGCACTGTCTTCCACAATGGCTGAAATAATTTACACTCCCACCAACAGTGTAAAACTGTTCCTATTTCTCCACATCCTCTCCAGCATCTGTTGTCTCCAGATTTTTTAATGATCGCCATTCTAACTGGCGTGAGATAGTTTCTCAATGTGGTTTTGATTTGCATTTCTCTAATGACCAATTATGATGAGCATTTTTTCATATGTTTGTTGGCCACATATTTGTCTTCTTTTGAAAAGAGTCTGTTCATATCCTTCACCCACTTTTGAATGAGTTTGTTTGTTTGTTTTCTTGTAAGTCGGCTTTAGTTTTTTGTAGATTCTGGATATTAGCCCTTTGTCTGATGGGTAGATTTTGAAAATTTTTTCCCATTATGTTGGCTGCCAGTTTACTCTAATGATTGTTTCATAACATTTACTGAGCATCTAGTATGAACCAGCCATTGATGCTTAGGAAATTCAGAGTGCTTAGAGAATTTTTAACACATCTGATTTTCTAAACACTTTTCAAAAGCAATAGGATACATGTTTTATTAAAGATATATACAGAACACAGCATAGATGAAGAGTGACTTAATTTGGGAGTTTGGGAGTGGCATTAGGAAAGACTTCATAAAGACTCAGCAAAGACATCAACAGAGGAAAGTAAAAGCATAAAGAGGGCAGGAAAGTCAAACTTTTCTATGCAGCGAAAACCCACGTACGCATGATTTAAAAAATAATATTGAAACCCTTTTCCATGGATCAGGTAGTGGGCAAGTGTAAATTAAGCACCAAATGCTGTAATATCTACACTCAGGGGCTGAACAAAAGGAGTGTTTGGCACAGGGATTTGACCTCAAGAAGGAGGCAGCTTGGCTGATGGGGGCAAGTTAGGAGACTTGAAACAATTTGAAAACCATTCAGCACTAAGCTGTATGGTTCCGGTTATCAGCATAGTGGAGGTTCAGAGCAGGGAGCCTTCACCGTGGGCTAGAGTAGTTGCAGAAGCTTTTCCAGCTGAGATAATTGAAGATTGGTGGCGTCTTTGTAGGATACTGAGAAATAATTCCGTATATAGTGAGAAGTGGAAAATCATATCAAGACCTGTCCCGCTTTGGGAGGCATCATGGCAGAGGGTAATGTTCAGCTCCACAAAAAGATAAGGGGTTAGCAAATTAGCATTTAAAGTTTGGGCTTGCTGCTGATGCAATCCCAACTACCTTTCTGAGGTGAATCTTGGGTGCTTTCTTGGTGTGCCACTTTGATCATCAGCATGGTGGGATGGAATGAATGTTATCTTTGAGTTCAAAGGCCTGTACTGAATCCCAGCTGTGCCTCTCACTAGCTGTGTGACCTAGGAAAAGTTATGTAACTGTATCAAGCCTCTGTTTCTTCATCTATAAAGTAGGGATGATAATATCTAAATTGTAGGATACTAGAGAGATTAGAAATCTGTAAAAAGTGTCTAAGATAGTGCCAAATGTAAAATGCAGAGAACCCATTAGAGGTAGCTCTTTGAATGAGTTAGGTTATGTTTAGCTACAAGTAATTATGAGAACCTTGACTCAAAATAGCTTATACAATGTATACATTTATTATTTCATATGACCAGAAACTCTGGAGCAGATCAAGGTTGGGGACTGATGGATTCAGTGGCCCAATGGTATCAGTAAGAATCTACCTTCTTCCCTTCTGTCTGCTCTACCATCCCTAGTGTTGAGTCTACTTATAGGCTGGTTATAACAGGGTTCCTGAAGTTTGAGGCATTGCATACAGACACAAATATGTTGTGGCAGAAGAGAGATTTTATCTTCCTATGGCCCCCTTAGGTGTGAGTTAGTAAGTGTTTCCCCATGCCCCGTCCATCCCAACCCAAGCAGATTCTATTTAATATATCAAGTCCAGGATTAAGGGTCAGCATCCTGAACTATGTACTGATAGAGTATATTATGTATTAATTAGCTATTGGTGCATAACAAATCGTATCAAAACTTAGAAGTTTGAAGCAACAAGCATTTATTATCTCACTGATTATGTGGATCATGTTCAGGAACAAGTTAGTTGGGGGATTCTTGCTTAGGGTCTCTTGTGAGGTTGTGGTAGGTACATTGGCCCAAGGCTGGACTGAGGCTGGAGGATCGACTGGCATGAATGGCTCCTTTCCAATGCTGCTGGCAGGAGGCCTCATTTATTGACATTGAGAACCTCTCCATGGGGCTGCTTGAAGTCCCTCAGAGTAAGTGATCCAGAAGAGAGAGAGAAGGAAGCCACATTGCCTTTGTTGTTGTCATCTCAGAAATCACAGACTGTCTTTTCTGCCACATTCCATTAATGAGAATAGAGTTGCTAAGCACACAGGGAAGATTAAGCTTTACGTCTGGAAGGAGGGGAGTACTGAGAAATTTGCAGACATATTTTAAAACTACCCTATGGATAGCACAACAGAAATTTCATGGTTATCTGGTGGTCAGGAAGTGGAGTGCATTTTCTGGAGCCAACTACAAGGTCTACCACACTATTGCTGTTAATCACCTAAGAAACATTTATGGAGCCCCTACTGTGTACATATCATTGGACAAGGAGGCATGAGCCCTGATAATTATGGCATAGAGGGAGTGTAAGATGCCCTGGGACTATATTGGGATGTAGAAAGCTAAATCTGGAGAGGGACAAATAAAGTACCAGGGGGTGACTGCAGATTGTGGAAGGAGGTGATTTACTTCCAATTAGCACATTCATGGAAGGACTTCACTGAGGTGATGGGCTTTGAGCTGAGTTCAATGGAGTAGGTTAGATTTATACATTCAAGGATGAGCATGGTGTGTGTTGTGTTTGGGCTGGTCAAAAGGATGGTCATACCACAGTTATCAGCACTTACTGAGCACCTAGTCTGTGCCAGACACCGAACATATATTATCTTGACCTTTATTGCATCCCTGGGAGACAGGCAATATTACTCTCATTTTACAGATGAAGAAACAAGCCCAGAGACCTTAGATGACCCCATGAGACCATGTAGCTAGGAAGAGGCCCCACTCAGCCTTATTTGTGTTTTCAAGAACTTAGGGGACAGTGCCTTGCCTTAAGGAACTTGCCTAGCTTGTTCAAAGTAAGGCTTTTATGTAACAATTTAGCGTCAGGGAGTAGGTACAGCAGAATGAGTAATCTCTTTACAAAAGAATTTGTCATTTTATTGAATCTTTACAGAAGATTCTCCTTAATTATCAAGCCCACACCCCACCTAATACATTGAAAATATGATTCAAAATTTATTAAGATTTACTTTGCACATCTTTCCCCCTGGAATTCCCACTCCATGTTATACCTTTTGTAGGCTGGGTTGTTGGAAGAATTAGCTGGTTAAAAATTAGCTTATAAAACTGGGAAGGTTAATGGAAGAAGAGAGGTCTTACACATTCCCTGCACTTTTTTTTATGATAAAGGTGATAAGATTCATCCAAGTAAAAAGACATTAATTGTTGCTGATTAACACCAGGAACTCCACCCACTCAGACTACCACTTGTGTATTGGAGGCGAGGGGGGTGTCTTAACCTGGGTTACTTTGCCAAGGGGCTTTGATGTCAGGTAGAGGTAGAGAAGGAAGAGCTTAGGGTAAGCAGAGAGAAAGCCGCCTCCTGTAGCCTGCAGCAGAGGGGAGTGCTCCAAGCTGGGGCTGCTTTTGCAGAGCAGATAGCACAGCTCACCAGCACAGCCCTGACCTGCCAGCCTCCCCTACAGCTGCCTCCAGCCTCCAGAGTGGCTTATTCAGGAACAGAGGCAGATGCAGAGTCAGAGCGCAGCTGTGTGAGGGTTGTGTGGGTGTGTCTCCATGGGAGTGTGTGCAGTGTGTCTGTGGTGTGTGTGTGTATGTGTGCTGGGAATGTGTAGGTTTGTGTGTGTACATGTGAGTTTGTTTGTATTTGTGTGTGATATGCATATTTGTGTGTGTGTAGCTGTGAATGTATGTGGTGTGGATGTGTGTTTTTTTGTGAGTATATGTGTGTTTGTGAATATGTGTGTTTGTGTGCTGTGAGTGTAGCATTATGTTTGTGGTGTGGATGTGTCTTATGGATGTGTGTGTATGGTGTGTGTGTGTGTGTAGCATGAATGTGTGTGCATGTATTTGTGGCAAATCACACAAGTGTGTGGATGTGTATTTATGACTGTGTTCATGTATTTTTGAGTGTGTGTGGTGTTGTGTTTGTGGGTGTGTTTGTGTATTTGTGTGTGTTGTGGATGTGTGTGTTGTGTGTGTACAGAGTTGTAAGTATGCATGTTTGTGTGGTATGGATGTGTGTTGTGTATTTGCATGTGTATGGTATGGATGTGTTTGTGTGTTGTGTGTGGTGTGAATGTCTGTGTAGTGTATTTGTGTGAGTGGTGTGGATGTGTATGTTTGATGTATTTGTGGGTGTGTGTGTGCACTATGTGTGCAACTACTAGTGTGTATGTTTGTGTAGTGTAGATGTGTGGCATGTATTTGTGTATGTGGTGTGGATGTGTGTGTTGTGTATTTGTGAGTGTGGTGTGGATGTGTGTTGTGTGTATGCAGTGCATTTGTGTGTGTGGTGTGGATTGTGTGTTGGGTGCGTTTGTGGGTGTGCGTGTGCACTGTCAGTGTGTGAAGTTGCAAGTGTGTATGTTTGTGTGGAATGGATATGTGTGTTGTGTATTTGTGTGTGCGGTGTGGAGGTGTATTGTGTGTTTTTGTGGGTGTGTGTTTGCATGTGCGCTGTGAGTGTGCTGGGTTGCTGATTGTGTACCTGATGAGTGTGTGACTGCCGTACCCCTCCTCCGAGCAGCGGGGCCCAGGACTCCCCACTGTCTTGCAGCCTGGCTCAGGGTCCTCATCGCTGAGGGGGGAGGGGGCTTCTGTCCAGCACCGGGTCCTTCGAAAGGGTACTCCCAGGAATGGAGCCAGCAGCTGCCCGCCCCGCCCGGGCGCTGGCCCTCCCCGCGTCCCCCGACGCCGGTCCCTCCCACCGCAGCGCAATCCTCACTGCCCCTCCATTCTGTAGGTGGCAGCCTTGGTAAGCCTTGCTCCCATCCCGCTGCTGGGGAGAGAGGAGCTTCACCAAAAGACTTTTAGACTTTGGCGTCTCGATTTTCAAACAAACAACTTTATCTTTTACAGTTTAAAAATGAAAACAAGAGATCCAGAGAATGCGCTTTTAAACAAAGCCACATTTACCTGAGACCCTGGGGACAGAGAGCAGGTTTTTGGTGCAGGTTTGAAGTGCAGCTCATCCCTGCTCCCGTTACGAATGCGCATCTGTATCCGTATTCGCCTTCCAGTCGTGAGCAAGAGAGCAACAGAGAAAACACGCTAGACACAGCCAAACCTCTTTAAATCCTGGCACCAAGGACAGGAGCGGTTCCCTTCTCTGCCTTTCTTTTCCACTCACTTTCTATCGTTGATCAGCAAACATCAGTGGGGACATTGTAGGGTGGGAGGTGGTGTCTCCTCCCTGCTGGGTGGACACCATGCTAGAGTCAGGGGCACAAAATAGAAGCAGCCCTGGTTTTGGTCTGATGTGGCAAAGACCTAAAGTAAACAAACAGTGAATTTGCTGCTGTATGAGGGATATGGGGCCCAGAGGAGGGGCCGGGGGCTTCCTGGAGGAGGTGACACTGCTCCGATTTTTAAAGGACCAGTTGTAATTATCTAGGCTGGGGACATTTGGCAATATCTAGGTTTTTCTGTTGTCCAAACTGGGGATGAGGTGGAGTTGCTTCTGGCATCTAGTTGTAGAGGCCAGGGATGCTTCTAAATACCCTGCAGTGTATGCAGGACAGCCCCTTTCAATGCAGAATTATCCAGCCCCAAATGTCCACAGTGCTGGGGTTGAGAAACGCCGGTCTAGACAAAAGGAAAAAAAGAACTGTGGTTTGAATGTTTGTGTAACTCTAGAATTCATATGTTGGAATCTTCACCTCCAAAGTGATAGGATGAGGAAGTGGAACCTTTGGGTGGTGATTAGGTCATAAATGGGATTAGTGTCCTTATAAAAGAGGCAGGGCAAAGATCTGTAGACCCTTCCTCTGTGAGGACACAGTGAGAAGGCAGCACCTGTGATCCAGGAAGCTGACCGTCACCAGACACCAAATATGTCAGCACCTTGATCTTAAACTTCTCAACCTCTAGAACTGCAAAAAATAAATTTCTGTTGTTTATAAGCCCAGTTTATGGTGTTTTGTTACAGCAATCTGAATAGACGAAGGCAGAAAAGCATTCCAGGGGATGATGATGTGGACTGGGAGGAGTTGCAGACAGCTGGATTTGTCTGGAAAGACTGATGGGTGTGGGAGAGGGCTTAGAAACGGGAGTAGAACAGGGCACAACGGTTCATGCCTGTAATTCCAACATTTTGGGAGGCTGAGGCAAGAGGATTGCTTGAATCCAGGAGTTTGAGAGTAGCCTGGGCAACATAGTAAGACCCTGTCTCTACAAATAATGTAAAAATTATCTGGGTGAGGTGGCACGTTCTGCAGTCTCAGATACTTGGGAGGCTGAGGTGGGAGGATCAACCTGAGTCCAGGAAGTCGAGGCTGCAGTGAACCATGATCACTCGCCAGCCTGGATGGCAGTGAAAGACCCTGTCTCTAAAAAATAAAAACAAATAACAATAATAATAAAAGCAATAGGAGAAGAGAAGCTGTCAGATGGAAATGAATGAAGACCCTTGAGCGTCATGCTACGGGATTTAGAGTTTATCTTAGGAAAGGGGAAATGTTAACTGGTTTTAAGCAGGAGTAACATAGTCCAGTATGCTTTTTAGAATGATCACTCTGGATACTGCACATCAGGTGCAGTGGAGGGTGGCAGGGCTGCATTTTGCAGGAGAGGCTTCAAATGTGGGCTGTTAGTGCATGCAAGCGGAGAAGCGATCACGATGTTTCCACAAAAGGACTTAGAATTGGTTTAGTTAATGCAGTGCAGTGGAATGCAGTTATATAATAGGGTCGTTTTTATATTTCAATAAGAAAGCTATGGGAAGGAAAGCTTTAGGGAGATAGAGTTTTACATGGCTGCTGTGCCTTTTCATTTAAATGACCAACCAGGTCAGCACGTTGCATAAGGACACGGACAAGTAACTCTGTGCTAACCAAGGCGGAACTCTCCAGCAGCCCAAATTCCAATGCTCCATCCATCCAGGGAGATGTCTGCGAGATGACAGGTCATCAAGACAAATAAGGAGTTGTTTGTCTCCACGGCGTGAATCCTCCTAGGATTGGAGGTGTCACCTGACAAGGCATCATGGGTTGTATCCCCCACCAAAAATATCCATCCATACATACGTACATACATACATCATATATATATATTGATAATATATATTATAATATATATAATATATAAATTATAATATATGATAATATATATCATAACATATAATCTTATAATAATATATATATAATCTTATGTATATAATGATAATATATATATATTGAAATTCTAACGCTTGGGACCTCAGGATGTGACCTTATTGGGAGAGAGGGTCTTTACAGAGGTAATCAAGTTAAAATGAGGTCATTAGGGTGAGCTCTAATCTGATAAGAGTGGTGTCCTTACAAAAAGGGGAAAATTGGACACAGAGGCAGCCATGCAGAAAGAGGAGGTGGTATGAAGATGCATACAATCTTTAAAAAAAGTAAGTACTAAAGTACTAATATTTTTATTATGGCAAAAATGGACAGAACGCCGTCTATGAGCCAAGGAACACCTGAGGCTACCAGAAGCCAAGAGAAAGACATGAAAGAGATTGTCCTTCAGAGACTCCAGAGGGAACCACTGACACCTTGATCTTAGACTTTTAGCCTCCAGAACTATGAGAAAAAAAAATTCTATTTTTTTTCTTGTTCAAACCACCAAGTTTGCAATACTTTGCCATGGCAATTCTAGAGAACTAATGCTAATACCAGTCACACAGAGTGATTGAAAATGGGAGAAGTCCTGGTGAATTTCAGAAAAACCCCTGATGTCAGTCATACAAGTGAGATTATCAGGGGACTCTGAATCAGTCATAAGTTTTACCAAAGCAGTCAGCAGAAAGGTAATTAAATTCCATAGAAATCCATTAATCATGCCAGGCATGGTGGCTGACACCTGTAATCCCACCACTTTGAGAGACCCAGGCAGGTGGATCCTTTGAGATCAGGAGTTCGAGACCAGCCTGGCCAGCATGGTGAAACCCCATCTCTACTACAAATATAAAAATTAGCTGGGTATGGTGGTAGCACCTGTAGTCCTAGCTACTTGGGAGGCTGAGGCAGGAGAATTGCTTGAACCCAGGAGATGGAGTTTGCAGTGAGCCAATATTGTGCCACTGCTCTCCAGCGTGGGTGACAAAGCAAGACCCT
>NW_016107319.1:1832926-2026486 GCF_001604975.1 Cebus imitator
TTTTTTGAGTTGGGATCTCGCTCTATTGCCCAGGCTTGGGTGCATTGGCACGATCTCGGCTCACTGTAACCTCCGCCTCCCAGGTTCAAGCGATTCTCCTGCCTCAGCCTCCTGAGTAGCAGGGACTACAGGCATGTGCCAACACTCCCAGCTAATTTTTTGTATTTTTAGTAGAGACAGGATTTTACCACGTTGGCCAGGATGGTCTCGAACTCCTCACCTCAAGTGATCCGCCTGCCTCCGCCTCCCAAAGTATTGGGATTACAGCTGTGAGCCACCATGCCCAGCCCTCAGCCAGTTTACATCCATGTTTTGCTAAGCTCCCTTGATCACTGACTCATTCTGAAGGCAGAGAAAGACAAAACTTTTGTCTTTGGGACACTTTTGATTTGGTTGCACAGAACATGGAGCTTCTGCCCTTCACACTGCCAATCTCAGTTCTCATGGCCACCTGGCATCAGGAAGGCATTCATCTCTGCTAAGGCTCTGTCCTCTTCACCTTTCAGCAGGTGTTCCTTGCTGGTTGTTTGGCCTGGGTGATAGGAAAAGAACAGAAGAGAGTGGGCCCATGTGCCTCTGTCTCTTTTTTGTTCAATGACCCAAGAAGGCAGGAGAAGGAAGACACTTCTCAGCTGCCTTTCCTACAATTGGCTGCTGGGCTGGGATGGGGCTGGGGAATTTGCCTTTTGTGATGAACAGTGAAGAAGCAGGGATTTTGTGCAGCATCAGCACATGCATAAGGCTGTGTTGGGAAGAACAATGACAGGGCTCCAGAGAGGACTGACTGCAGCTGCCCCTTTCATGCTGGTTGCACATGCTTTCTTCTGTCTGGCTCCCCTCCTGGACTGCATAGATAGCTTGTTTACACCTGAATGCCTGGTGCCTGGGTTCAAGAAAAGCATAGCTTTCATTTCTGAGCATTTTACATGTACCATGAGATTTACCGTCATTATGAACAGATTTGAAAAGTGAGGTTTGGAGGGATTATGAGACTTGCACAAAGACATTCAGCTTGATGAGGAGAAGATGATGGCCATGTTCTAAAGATCTCTCCAATCCCTCTCTCTCAGTTTTGTTTCATCACATCATCCTGTTTATTTCCATCATAACTTGTATCCCAGTTGCCAACTTTCTTGCTTGTTGATGCATTTAGTGTCTCTCTCCCCCTCCAGGTTCTGGATTCTTGATAGTGGCACCTCTGTTTCCTGGGTTCACCTGAGTGTATAACACAGGCCCGTCATACAGCCAAAGCTCTACAATGTTTGTTAACAAAATGAATGAATGAATGATTTGAACCCAGACCTATTTGGCCAAAGCTTCACTCTGTAACCTCTGCTTATGGCAGAGTTCCATGTGTTATAATCTTTCTTGGTAAATGTTGATGGAATTGAATTACAGTTCAAAGTTGGTAGGTGGGGGTATAAGATACATGCATGTGAGAAAGTCACAGAAATGCACCCCAATATAGGTATGATCATGTGTCCAGGAATGCAGGTAAAACTTTGCCCACAGGTGCAAACCAGCTGGAGCACATGTATCCAAGGAGCCTGGTGTGCTGAAAGGCATAGTGTGGTGATGGGTTCCAGAAACCCTCCATTAGGTAAGGACACTGGATATTGATCTCTTTCACATAAGCAGAGCCTTATGTTAGGAGTTCCAGCTGGGAGTCAGGCAAAACATGTGATGAAACCTCTCTGGGCCTCAGTTTTCCCATTTGTTGTTCGGTGTGTGTTCCACCACTATTGTTTAATGGCTCAGAGTGGTATTAAATGGTCTGTGCTCAACGCTGAATCCACCACTTTCTAGTTGTATGCCTTTTGGAAAGTTTTCATTTTCCTTCGTGCCTCATTTCCTCATCTGCGAAATGGGGATAATGATAGTATTTACCTTTGAAGGTGGGTTGCAAGGGCTGAAAGTTAATTTACATAAAGCACTTGGAACAGATGCTAAATGTCTGGCTTACTGGATTAATGAGAAGATCAAATGAGATACTGACTTTTCATAATGCAAAAGTAGCTAAAAGAAACTCAGCAGAGGTGGCATTTGGATCAAGGTCTCTCTGTGGAAGGTATCAAATTAGATGAGAAGCTTAGAAGTGGGTAGACCCACATTTAAAAAATCACTTAATTTGTACAATGTGTGCCAATTTTTACTTATAAAGCATCATCATCAATTTTATCTCATAGAAGTCTCCCATGTTTCTATGGCATAGCCATAATTACCCAAGGCTCAACCAGCTTCAAGTAGCTTGTTTGAAGGTCACATTTCTTAGTTATTTGTTCATGGATTTCTTAAAAGCCTACTATATGCCAGGCTCAGCATAAAATAGGGTCCAAAACCAGGTGGTCTTTCTGCTCATGTGAATCTGACAGTCTAGAGGAGGAGGCAGATATTTTAAAAAAGTATCATGTAATTAAATACGATGCACTGTAATAAGCATTGTGTGACCCACCCAGGAAGGTCAGAGGAGGTTCCCTGAGGACATGGACTGAAACTGAGATATGAAGACTAGGGTGGGTGATGGAGTGAAAGGTAGAGCATTTCAGGAAGTGGAAACAGCCTGGGCATAGGCCATGTGGCAGGAAGGACCATAGCAAATGTCTGATCTGAAAAAATTGCCTGAGGAAACCCAGGTGCTTGGAGGGGAAAGAGTGAAGGAGGTAAGAGCAGGACCATGCAGAGACCTCCATGCCAGATTTGGGAGTTATGTCTTTATCATAAGAGCAGAAAGAAACCACTGAAGATTTTAAAGCCAGGGTGGATGGTGGTGAACATCAGATTTACCTTCCAGAAGCATCCTCTGGTGGCCACGTGGAGAGCTGGCTTCAGGGGAGAGGAGAGCAGGCAGTAAGTTACAGTAGCTAAGAAGCATTCACCATTCCACGGGTAGTTACTGAGCACCACTGCCTGCAGGCTCTGTGCTGGGCACCAGGAACACAGCAGTGAACACAACAAAGCCCCTGCCTTCAGGAGATGACATTTGAGTACAAGGACAGAGACAGCAAATGGACGAGCAAGTGAATGAATGTGTCAGGTAGCAATGTGGCTGGGAAGAAAAACTTAAAAGCAGGACAAGAGAATAGAGCACATTGGCTGCCATTCAGGCAGGAAAGGCCTCTTGAGGTGCTGACATTGGAAGTGGGAGGACAGGCATGGGAATATCTGGGGGAAGGGCTTTCTAGGGGGCCGCACAGCAACACCTGAGACCCTGAGGTGGGAAAAGGCTTAGGGTATTTGAAGAACATCATAGGAGTCAGTGTGGCGGGAGAGAAGGTTTAAACGAGGCAGATTGCCCAGGCACAGTGGTTCACACCTATAATCCCAGCACTTTTGGAGGCCGAAGTAGGTGGATCACCTGAGGTCGGGAGTTCGAGACCAGCCTAGCCAATATGGAGAAACCCCGTCTTTACTAAAAAATACAAAATTAGCCGTGTGTGGTGGCGCATGCTTATAATCCTAGTTACTCGGGAGGCTGAAGCAGAATTGTTTGAACTTGGGAGGCAGAGGTTGCAGTGAGCCAAGATCCCACCATTGCACTCCAGCCTGGGCAACAAGAGTGAAATTCCATATCAAAAAAAAAAAAGAGGCAAATTATGAAGGTCACATTGAGGATTTTGTATTTTATTTGGAGGGTGAGAAGAGGCCATTGGAAGCCAGAGCTGGGAAGTGAGGTGAACTAAGTGGCAGGGGGATTCCAGCATAGGCTTCTACTTTTCTCAAATTCTAGGGCCCCTACACCACTTTCCTGAATTCAGATTTCTCCCTGACCTCATGATAGTTGCATTTTTAACAATGTCCGCAGCCAGTATAGCAGAGCCTACCCTCTAGATGGTGCGTCAGACATAAAACCGAAGAAGCTTTACTTTTCATTTTTTTTAGGGCAACGAATAAAACATTTATTTATTGCTTTTATCACTAGAATGTGGGCACCTTGACAGCAATGTTGCTCACTGCTATATCTCTGAAGGCTTAAATAGCATCTGAGATTGTAGCTGTCAATAACTATTTGCTCTGTTAATAGATGATCACCCTGCACTTAAGTTTCTATGTAATGACTCCTGGTCAAAGAGCAGAGATTCAGCAAAGAAAAAAAGATGAGAGAGGCCCCTTTATGACTCATCCATGTAAAAAACACAAAATAAAAAGGCTTGGGCTTAAGACAGAATGCAAGTAGAAAACATCAACGACAAAATCTTTCTGTCTAAAAACGCCTGATCCTTGTGTGAGACCTTTCCAGGATGCAGAGATTTTCAGGTAGGATCTTAAGGCCCAGGGCAAGAGTAAGGGCAGGCAGGAGACCAAAACCAATACCCTTGTCCTCGTCCCATAGCAGGTGTGAGGTCTGAGCACATGGCTGGAGACAGCAGCCACACCACTTTGGTGCCTTCCAAGTAGGCAGTGTCTCAGCTGTGCACGTGCTATTCAAGCAAAAACAGCATGGTCTGGAGCAGAGAAGTGGGTAGGAAACTCAGCAGGAGTCTATTATATTTTCTGCCAGAACTGACAGTAATAATGAATGATGAGAGAAATGCAGTAATATTGAAGGACGAGATAAATGATGAGAGAAATGAGAGCTGTATAACATTTAATGATTTTTTTTTTAAATCACCCAAGAAGATGAAGATGACTTGAAACATCTCTGAAAATGATCCCTTTCTGTCTGTAGGCAGCCTGGCTTGCACAATGCTCATGCTTGGTTTCTATCATCAGTGATAAACTTCGAGGATGCTGTAGCCTCCAATTAGTTTCTCTCTCTCTCTCTCTTTCTCTCTCTCTCTCTCTCTCTCTATATATATATATATATAGATAGATAGACAGATAGATAGATTATATATATTTTTTTTATATCTATCTGTCTATATATATATATATATACATACATACACACACAGTTTATTGTGGTTTTGTGGGGTTTTTTTGTTTGTTTATTTTGAGATGGAGTTTCACTCTATGGCCAGGCTGGAGTGCAGTGACACAATTTTGGTTCACTGCAACCTCTACCTCCCGGGTTCGAGTGATTCTCCTGTTTCAGCCTCTTGAGTAACTGGAATTATAGGCGTGCACTACCACACCTGGCTAATTTTTGTATTTTTAGTGGAGACAGTGTTTTAACTTGTTGGCCAGGCTGGTCTCGAACTCCTGACCTCAGGTGATCTGCCTCCCTCGGCCTCCCAAACTGCTGGGATTACAGGTGTGAGTCACCACGCTAGGTCTGAGTTTCTACTTTAACTGGTTACCCTAGGCAAACCATGAAGAAGCCATTGCATGAATAAGACAGGAAACTTTTTAGTTACAGATGAGCTGAGACATATGCCAGATCCCCAGAATAAATGTTGGGGCATTAACTTTTAAGTGCTGCATTGAATTTTTCTGTTTAATGTTTTATACAGCATTCCTGTTCTCTTTTTTTAAATGCTGTTTTTCTCTTGAGTCTACATGACTGCAGCCTTTAAGAGGGTGTGCAACAGTACTCTTTTTGTAGACTCTCTTTTCCAGTTTTCCATAGATTAATGGATTCAGTGAGGACAGAAAGAGGGCCACTCCAGCTCTGGGGAGAAAAGATAGAGTTGAGAAAGTGAGATCCCTCTGCATATGGTTGTAGATGATTAGGAGACTAAGAAACAGACCAAAGAGGGTTCCCCCTTTCCTATATTACTCGATTAACATTAGCTGTAATAACAAATAATTCCTGCACAATTTTAATGCCTTAGCACAAGAGTTGGTAAGCTATGGTCCTCCAGCCCAATTTGGCCCCTTGTTTGTTTTTGTAAATAAAGTTTTATTGGAACACACTCACACCCAATTGTTTACAGATCATCTAAGGAAGCTTTTATGCTATGATGACAGCGTTGAGCCATTGTGAGAGACACTGCATGGCCTGCAAAGCTGTAAATATTTGCTCTCTAGCCCTTTACCAAATAAATTTTTCTGACCTCTGGCTTAACAATAAAGCTTAGTGTTTGCTAATCTGATGGTCCAATGGTGGGTGTTCCTGGGGTCAGCAGGCATCTTCTCTTCATGTGGGGATTTAAGAACTCAGTCTCTTCTATCCTACGGCTCTACCCATCCTCTAATAACAGGATTTTCTGCAAGCAGCCAGTGGAAGCAGAAAGGAGAGAAGAAAGAGTGTCCTACCCCTCCAAAACTCTGGCCCATATCTTGTTTGATGAACTAGTCACATGCTTCTCGGCATGCCTTGGACAAGGGAGGAGAGAGGAGGAGCATGCAGGGGAGAGGAAGCACTTGGTTGGTGGATGCAGCAGCATCTCTTGTTTAGTCCTTTACTGCATCAACATCCCCTTGCTTGTGACGAATAAGTGTGGGGACAGCGTCTAGATGGGAAGTTGCAGAGGCACCGGGCCAGCCCATGCTGAAAGCTTACCAACTCCAGTGCTCACAGTAGGTAAGACACCAGCAAGGATTCCTCATATCTCACTGGGTTCCCCTTTCACCATCAGAAGCCAAGGAAATTTCCAAAATATTCCATTGATGTCCAGAGCAGCACTGGAAGGTAGGAAGAGCAGGATTTGTCATCTTATTTTGCATGTGGCTAGATGGAATCACTGAGAGACACACCAACTCACTCAGCTAATAAGGGCAGACCCAGGGCTGGCAGCCAGGCTCCTATGATGCTGTGTCTGTGGCTGTTGCTTCTGAGACGAGGCAGGAAGAATGTTCCTTGGAGCACTGGTGGTGGTGGGAGGGGGGAATATTCACTGTATTCTAAGATTAATACTTGGGTTTTCTTGATAGCTGAGATGCTAAACTTTGCTATGAGATCTTGGAAAAGTCTTTTCTCCTCTCTGAGCCTCAGTTTCCTCATCTGCAATATGGGCAACTCCTTTGTAAGATATAAGATCCCTTACTTTTTTATATGGATACCAGGTGTTGGTATATTTTCTCATGTAACAATTACCACTTGAGAGCCTTCAATGGGCTGTGAATGCTGAGGATACAGCAGTCAACAAAATCAGCAAAACCTGTTTTCTTTGTGTGAGGAGAGGCCGAGAGACATAACAAGCATTTAATGTGGCAGCTGATAATAAGCACCAGGCAAAAAGTGGATTAGTGAAAGGCCCAAAGGAGGCCTCAGGTGGTGGTGCAATTGGGCTTTGGTTTGCAATAGAGCCATCTTCATGGGAGGGGTCATTTGAGAACAGTAGGTAGAATAGGAGAGAAGGTGATCCTTTCTGTGAGTGAGAAAGAGAGGGGATTGGAAGTACAAAGGTTCCTGAGGTTCCTTCACCTGAAATGAAGAATCTGAAAGCACCTGCTTTCAAGTTCTGCATTTTGAGGGGGTGGGAGGGAGCGAGAAACAAACAGACTTGGTTCTTGTTTGGCATGTTTGTCACCGAGTGGAGCTACTGGGCTTTCCTGGGGCCATTGTCAAGAATTGCCATGGCCCATGTCTGCTGGTGGTGTTCTTTCTTTGTCCTCTGCTGTTCCCCCCACCTTGACTGTGCAGTGAATGGAGCAGATCCATGTTCTTCGGTTGACAGAAAGTGAGACTTAGAGATGGGCCCAAGGCTCTCCTTCTATCAGAGGGTGAAGCGATCTGAAGTTTGAATTTAGGAAGTGCTTTTGTTTTGTTTAATGGCCTGGGAATATTCTTCAGGCTATGTTGGGAACATTGCATAGACTACCTTCAAGATGCAGAGAAAGGAAATGCATCTAATGCTGCTAGTAACAATAATAAATAATAGTAACAGATTCCCTGTATGTGCTGGACAGTGCATCGAGCATTTTATTTTATTTTCCACAATAATATGATGAGGGAGCTACTTTTTATTACTCCTGTTATGCAGAGGAGGAAACTGAGGCTTAGGAAGGTGATGTGACTTGCCCCAACTCATCTAATTAGTGAGAACCTAAGTCAAGATTTGAATCCGGCTCTCAACCTCCAAGCAGTCCTGTGTCCTAGTGGTTGCCACTGGGTGGGGGATTCTGGAAGTCCTTTCTGCATCTTCATGCTCTGGATATTTTTTTCTGTAGTGAGCATACAGAGATTCTATAACCAGGAGGAAGATTGGGCTGAGAACAGCGATAATGTAGCCAGTCAGTATTGTGTGAATCGAAGAGGCTGCCTCGAGGTTGGTTCCAGGACCCTGGCTACCAAGCTTGCTGTGCCTGACTTCCTCAAGCCACTTGCTTCCCATTTTTTCTTTAGCGGAAACTTCCACTGCCTCAGATACATAACGTCATTGCAATCCTGTCTAAAGTCTGGTCTCCAGGGTTTGTGGCAAGATTTCTCTGAAACAAGGCTGCATCTCTACCTGTGAGATTTTGCATCTCCTAGCCTACCTCTCACTGCCAGCTGATACAGGGGAGGTGGGAGATGGCTCACATCAGTATCCTTGAGTGGACCCCACTTTTGTGTCTTTATTTTCTTCCCTGGGAAAAAAATTCTATTTTTCCTGGAGTCAAATTAGAGGGTATTCCAGCCTCCTTGCTTAAATATATCTCAAAGGTTGTGCTGTGTCAGGCATGGTGATTCATTCCTGTAATTCCAGCACTTAGGGAGGCTGAGGCAGGAGGATCACTTAAGTCTAGAGTTCAAGACCAGCCTGGGCAACACAGGGAGACCGTGTCTTTAAAAAAAAAAAAAAAAGCTGGATGTGGTGGCATGGGCCCATAGTCCCAAGCTATTTGGAAGGGTGAGGCAGGAGAATCTCTGAGCCCAGGAGGTAGAGGCTGCAGTGAGTTGTAATCATGCCACTGTACTCTAGCCTGGATGACAAGCAAAACCCCAGCTCGAAAAAAAAAAAAAAGGACCCCGCTATTTCTCTGATCTGGCAAATTAAAAATATAATACCTTTTGTTAAAACCTGGAGCCACAAGTTTTCTATAAACATGATAGTTTTATGATTCAGCTGCACCATTAGTAATCTCCAGTCTTGTTACCCCTTCCCATCTCTCTGCTACGTCTCTCAATTTTCTTTTTCACTCATTCCATTCATTTCTTCTTTCCTCCCTTTTCCTCTCCATCTCCTCTCATCTCTCTATTACTCTCTTCCCTCTTCCCTCTTTTTTTCCCTCTCCTCTCTGACTCTCCCATGGCTTATCTCCATTTCAACTATACTTTTTTAAAAAATTCATTTTAAACAAAATTTTGGATTATTTTGTAGGAGGCTGTGTTTTGAATTTAATGCTTATTTATTTGCTCAAAAAATGAGCAGCCAGACAACCATACAGCAATTCTGTGTCTACAAGTCGTCTCCCATGCCATCCAACAACTCTTACTTGATAAAAATATTTGCTAAGCAGTGAGAAAGCTATTGTGCCTACCTCTTCAGTGGGGAATGAGTGGGAAGTTATGGCTGAACGTGGGCCTTCTCTGTGTTGTTTAGGCTTCTCATCTTGACACTACTCTAACTCCGTGGCTCAAATGAGTCTGTGAAATGAGAGTCCCTGAAAGCCAGACACATCTTGGCATATTGGGTAATCTCTAAAAGGCAATAGGAGACAGAGAAGAGGTGGTAAGGACATAGCTTAACTGAGACTGACACACAATTTGTGCTTCAAACTGTGCATGACATCAGTAATACCACTTGTGCTTCGTAAGTCTGCAATCAGCCAAAAATCCAAATGAATTAGTAGATAGCTAATGGAAGTCTGATGGGTTCGATTTGAGCCCTTGTGTTCCTAGGGAGGGATGAATGCCATGGCTGTTAAGAACATGCCTTTGGATTTGAACTCTGGCTCTGATGACCACCTATATGATCTTGGGTGAGTCCTTTAACCTCTCTAAGCCCCAACCTGTTCTTCTGAACAAGAGGCATAATGACAGCTTATATGAGTGGATTAAATGGCATAATTTGTGATGTACCTGGCCTAAGGTTCATGGTTAATAAATATGTGTCATCACTGCAGTGTTTTGGGATGTGTTCTTTGTATGTAAAATGGTGCCCATGCCTACCTCCCTGGGCTATTGGGGGATTAACTGACACACTGCATGACAAAACTCTTTGGAAGGCCAGTGCAAATAAGTGGGCTTGTGACCTCTCACATTATTTCGGTCTGTAGGTTCAACTGGCAAGACAGTCATGCCCATTTATAGCGACACACACTGAAAACTTTCCTCTTACAAGAGGTTATTGAACCAAGACAAGAGAAAATACCAGAGGCTCTTTCTGGTGTTTTAATTCCTTCACATTTATTTCTGGTGTTTTAATTCCTTCACATTTATTAGTACTCGCCTCCACAATAAGCAGAAAATGGACTCATATTGGTGTTCAACTCCTGATATGTTCTTCTACTGTTTTTAAGATTTGTGCTAGGTTACTAAACAAATCTCAGCCTTAGTTTTCTCACCTTTAAAGTTGGAATGATCATACCCACTTTGAAAAACCATACCTGAATGTACCCACATACACACAGATACAACCACTATAGAAAATAGATTATGTAATATTTATTCAATGTATTTTACTTTTCTGTTATTCATAGAGCCCTGCCTTAGTAGGCTGAGTTATTTCACATTGAGAGTGCCTCATTTTCTAGCTTGGGAATGCAGCTAGAACACGGGGGCAGCTTGTGGCCTTCTTTTTGTTTGTTGATAACTTAGTCTAAGATCAGCCTGAGTGGACTCAGTTGGAATCTACCATCTCAGTGTCAGGTGGTTCATTTCTCATTGGCAGAGCCCTCTTTTGACAGGCCTGGGAAGGCTGGCTGATCATCATGGGTTGATTAGCAATGAAGTCAAGCCATATCACCCTGATTAGTAGGATTTTCTCCTCTAGATTCATGTAGTAATCTACAAAGTGAGCAGTTTATCCCTGGTAGATGTTGGAATACCAGGTGTGGTAGTCATGCTGTGTTATCTTGTAGTACTTTCTAATGGTTCCTGTCTTAGACCACATTTTCACTTCTTGTGAACAGTGTCATCGTTGTCATTTTTCTCCCAAAGAGCTGGCATAATACTCAAAAGAAATGGGTTCTTATTAAGTGCTTGTTCATTGACTGAGTGCGATAGGAATATAACTGTGGGAATATATATTTATGGAAAAACAGCTCCAAGGTATTCACTCACTCATTCAGTCATCAAATATTTATTTATCATCCTCAAAATGTCAGCAACTGTGCTAAGTTTTCAGACCAGAGAGAAGAATAAGATCTGCCCTAGGGAAGCACTCAGTCTGAGGTGAGGGAAAAGAGTCAGAGAAATAGACTGTGGTGCAGAACTGATGTATGTTTTATTTTTTGTTTATGAAATATTGTAGGGATGTGGAGAAAAATGAAACACGCATCAGTGCTAGACTTTAAAGAGAGGCTAAACCTCCACAGGTGAAGGAGTTAGGGAAAGACATTCTAGACAGAGGGAAGAGATTCGTAGAGGTGTCAAGGTGGGACATAGAGGAAACAAGGTGCTCTGTGTGGCTGGGATGGCACACATATGTGCATGCTTGTGTGTGTGAATATGTGTACATGCACATATGCATATGTGTGTGACTGTGTGCATGTATGTGTGTGTATGCATGTGTAAGGCTGAGCTGGAAATCAAAGCTTGGGTTCTATTCTGCTAGGGAGTTTGTATTCACTTGCACAACACGTATTTATCAAGCACCTGCTATATGTTGGATTCTATGGTGTTTTGCATGTGCACCTCATGTAATCCTCACAGTAGCCCCATGGGATAGGTATTATGACCATTACTCTCATTTTACCAATGAGAAAACTGAGGCTCAGAGAGGTGAAGTGACTTGCCTAAGGTAACATAGCACTATGATCCCCATAACTGGGGACAGTGAGTACATTGAGTAGGGAAGTGAAGCAGATGGGGCAGATTGCAGCCTAAGGTTACTCAGAGTGTCCTGTATGGGCTTGATGGACATTGACCTTTGGTATCCTCCTCATTTGCTCCAGGCCCACTGACCCTGTCTCAGTTTCCTGACAATCGCAAGTTTTCCCCTGCTTTGGGGTATTTGCATATGCTTTTCTTTCAGCCTGGAATGCTCTTCCCCTCATTCCCTCCATGGTTGGCTATTGCTCATCATTATCCATTATCTCCTTGGAAAGGGCTTCCTTCCCCTTCTGTCAATCCCCTCCTTCCTATCTTTGCGGTCACTGTGTATTTCAGCTTCCTTTTTTATTTCCCTTTTCAAAATCTACCATTGGTAATTAGGGGAATGTATCACATCAGTACCAATGTACTGAGTAGTGAAGAGCTTATAGTCTGCAGTAGATTGCTGGGATGAGAATCCTGGCTGCAACGCTTATCAGCTGCTGGGATATTGAGCAAGTCCTTCAACTTTCTGGCCCTTATTTTCCTCTTCTATTAAAATGGGAACAATAGTAGATTCCCCTCACAGGGCAATCTTGGAGGGATTCCAGGAGGGAAGAATCTGACACAACATAGATATTCAACAAATATGTGTTGAATAGAGTCGTGCTTGACCAATCCATTCATCTACTACCTAGGTCTTGTGGCGGCCTTAGAGCTGGGAAGGTACAGGCTGCTTAGGGGACCCAATTGTGGTCTTCCCTCTCCCACCCACCCAGTGGCTGCTCTCCAAAGACTGTGGGCTTGCTTCCGGGGATTCTGGCAGTCACCTGCCCCCAGAAAAGGCTTATCTTGTTGAATGGCAGCCAATTAGGGCTGATTAAATGTTAATGAGTCTGAAGCTGCTTGGTAAGCTGTTTAGCACAAACTCAGAGATGAGAGGGAGAAACCAGGTGAAGTGGTGACATCATGCACAGGATGGAGAAGTGCAAGGGCCCGACCAAGACCTATAGCATCTTAATCATCTGTCCAGACTCCATACTGTGGCTCTTTATGTCGGAGCTGGTACAGGTAGGATCCCTACTATACCTGTCAAGGGAATAGCAATGATAATAATGATAATTATAATTGTAGTAAAATAACACTTTTTACTGAGCTCTTAACATGGGCCAAGCACTATGCTTGGTATTTCATATGTACTTATTTTTATCTTGTCCTTACAACATCGTAGGTGGCACTGTGATTATTTATCCTCATTTTGCAGATGAGAATCAGAACAATTAATTAACCTGTATCATATAGCTAGTATGACTCTCTTGACTCCAGAGTTCATGTTTCCTTGGTTTTTCAGAAACTCAACATGAAACACTCTAACTTTAGATTTATTGCACACACAGCTGCAGCCTCATATACTAAACTCCCACCTTGTATTGAAATCATAATATGCAGAACCCCCTTTTATATTTATTGATCATCTACACTGTGAAAGGTGATCTTTTATGCAACTGACTTCTGAACTTCTTGGAAAAATAATGTAGGGAGGTATGAGGATTTCCTTTCTCCAGATGAAGAAACTGAACCCAAAGAGCATCAGTGAATATGCGCCAATGAAGGGTAGAGTCAGGGTCCAGATAGGGGTTCACTTGACTTCGAGGCTATTCTCTTTCCACCACCCTAATCATTTAACTATTAGTCCTTTATTGTCAGATACTTTGGCAACTAGAAAAGTGATTTTTTGTTTCAACATTGCATTGATGCCGCATTGCTATAAAAGCTTCTGAATGCTTATTGTCAATTTCTATATTTATCTGGTTGTGGACTCCTAACTAACAAGTCCATGGGCCAAACTTTGAGTGGCACTTCTTTTTTTTCCCCATCTTTCCCCAAATATTTACTTAATTGTTCAATTCCAGTATACAGATACAATGGTACGAGACTTATTAAACCATACCTCTGTAGGAAAACTTTATCAACTAGGGTACAGTGCTTACAGATTCTTTTGCCATTAATCTTAAAGACTCCATTCATTTCCAAAATTACCTAGGTCACCATCTTTTTTCCCATCTTCCTCATTGAGTTTGTTTTATTTATTTTTTTGTTAAAATAATATGCCATATTTATATTTTTAAGTCGCAGAGAAAAACAACAAGGGTATTTTAAAGTTTGATTAATTACAAAATCCTGTAATAACACTTTTTTTTCCCTCTTAATACATGTGGAGTGACAGCATCAGCATGATCTTCTTTATAGTTTTGTCATGTTTCAGGATTTTAATATGCTCGTTTTAGTTTTCAGGGGCATTATTGTGATAGTGAAGTTCTATTCTGTTGAGTGGCACTTCTTGCACACCCAGCACCTCTCCATCGCCTTATCTTTTTCTTGCTTAGTGGCTCCTACCATTGCATGCATGTGAGTATCCACAGAAAGCTTTTGTGATCTAATTGCTCTGGAGTGGGCCCCCTGCATCTGTACTTTTTGAAGATGCCTACGTGATATTGAAGTGCAGCAAGGTTGAGGTGACCTTTGAGTGTTTACACCCATTATTTCACTTAAAACTATCCTCTAAAGGAGGCATTGGGAATTATTCCCAATTCTAATTTCTTACAGACAGGGAAGCCGAGGGCCATAGAGACTGAGTTCATGGTGGAGTCAGATCTAGTATCTGCTGTGTTGAGTCTCAGCTCAGGGCTTTTTCTCTTCTTCCTGTGCCCCAGAGAAAACCCTCTTCTTTCTAGAGGACTCAGGAAACCCCTCTGTTGAATCAGATGCTTGATTTATGAATTCTCTAGAACACTTAGCTGGACGGTGGATAGAGTAGAGAATAAGGAAGTTAGTCCCTGGGGCAGGAAGGAAAGGTGTGAGCAGTCCCTGGAGGTCAGAGCTGCATCTGAAATTGTGAAGGGAATTTGGATGTATCTTCAGTGACTCACAGAGAAGCAGGGCTTGGACCCAGCAGTTTGATGAAACCTGTTCCAGCTGTAAGATTTTGGGATGCCACAATAGTGAGCTCCACAGCCCGGATGGCATGAGCATGCTTCTGTCTTTCTTCCTCTTATCCCTCCTGGATTGAATCCCATTGACCCAAGTTTCTGGCCAAAAGCAGGATCTATTAAAGAGCTTTCTGTAGGCTGGGTGTGGTGGCTCATTCCTGTAATCCTAGCACTCTGGGAGTCTGAGGTGGAAGGATGACTTGAACCCAGGAGTTTGAGAGCAGCCTGGGCAACATAGAGAGACTATCTGTGTCTAAAAAAATTTTTAAAAAGAATTTCCCTTAAGACCTGAGTCTAAGTGTTCTAAACAAACCACCCATGGGAGAAAAGTACAATTTCATAGTTTTGGATTGTGAGCACTGAGCTAGGGAGTCTTTTTATTTCTTTGCAATACTCTTTTTTCCTCCCAGCTTTATTGAGGTATAACTGACAAAGTGGTTTGTATTCAAGGTGTACAATGTGATGTTTTGATGAGTGTGTAGACTGTGAAATGATTACCATCATCAAATTCATTAACATATCTATCACCACCATTGGTTACTATTTTGGGTGTCTGTGTATGTGGTGAGGATACTTAAGATCTAATCACTTCACAAATTTCAAGTGTATAGTACAATAGTATTAACTGTAGTGACCATCCTCAGAACTTATTCACCTTATAATGGAAAGTTAGTACCCTTTGGTCAACGTATGTACTCCAGGGTCATTTCTAAGTCAGCCAGAAAGTCAGTGTAAGATAAACCCAGGATCACTCCTTCTGACTCCAGCAGTCCTGAACCCTCGCTGAGCTGAGTTGATACAGACCTGGCTGCAATCTCAGAAGAAAGCATTTGCCGAACAAATGAGTAGTAAAGAGGGACTGGGGCACCAGGCAGGAGTGATTTAATCTGCTTGAGGGCATGCTGTTTCTAGCCTTGGGTAGATAAATTGTTTATGGGCAAGTAATGCTGCTAACTAGAAATGTGTTGTATCTGTACATTAAAATGGGTCCACAAATTTCTGCTTAGAAATTTAGCTTCCCTCTTTGAAATGCATACAGATTAATCATTTCCTCCCAGCTATCCTGTGACAATACCTTTTATTTGTTGTGCCTCTGCTGTGTGCCAGACTGTGATAGATGCTTTCCATGCATAATCTAATTGTAATTTTTACGACTTAATAATAATATTGATAGTGATACTTATAAAACAATGATAAACAGTAGCTCTCATATATCAAATACTTGTCATATGCCAGACACTGTGTCAAATGCTTCTATCTTATTTTATTCTTATACTCGCCACAAACGAAGGCACTGTTAGTGTCCTCATTTTACTAATGAAGCATTAGCAGTGAGGTGACTTCCCCCTTTTTGTTGATGCGCCCACTGAGACACGGAGAAATCCTGTGATTTGCTCAAGGTCACAAACTTATGCTGACACTTAGGTCTTTTTGGAGATCTCCAATTCCTTGGACTTATTAGGAAATTGATGATCATTGTTCAAACATGTTTTTTTAAAAGACATTTTTTCTTGGGGTTTGGGGGATGTTGGGAGAAAAAGTGGGGTCTCAGCTGCTGGCATGGTTCACAGTCACTGAAGGCAGGCCATAGCCAGTGCCCAGATTGAGAAGGTGGAGCTGTAACTCTGGTGCTTTCTTGTTTATAACAATGAAGGTTTCTAAGGTATCTGCAACTCAGAGTCTGGGACCTAGAGAATCAGAGCAGCCTGGGGTTAGGAGATGAATTTCTTTCCTGCTCTTCTTCATGGTGCAAGCAGAGCTGGGCTGTGCAGTGTGTGTGTGAGGTGACTGGTAGTACAGACACACCCAGCTGAGTGCCATAGCGCCAAGACAGTCACCTCCCTGGATAGAGTTTCTCTCATGCAGCACCAGCAATTCACCCAGAGGTTCACCCCTCTCTCTGCAAAAGTGTCGCTAGTATAGACAGCCTGAAATAGCCTCTAGGGTTCTCTTAGCCATCTACAAGCAGGTCAGGCTAGAGTTGAGCTGAGAGCCACACCACCTTAGCGCACAGCTGCTGGACACCCCTTTCACATTTTGGTGAACTCTTCTCCAAGGGTTTCTCGTCACATCAACTGCAGTGGGATTGCTGCCTCCTGTATGTGTCTTCTGATGCTACCACGGAAACCCTGACTTCTTCTCTTCTAACTGTTGCTAGAAAACACCAGCCTCCTCTTCTCTTGCTGGGATCAGAATTCTTATAACACCCACCATTGTTTCATGTAATGGTTCCTTTTTCACATACAGTCTTATGGTTTTCTATTTGAAATGGCCCACATGCATCTGCTTTGCCTCCTAAACTAAGCTAAATGTCTTCTGATCAAGCCTCCTTTTAATAATTCATCTCTTTAAAAAAAGTCATCTCATTTGATTCTTCTCAATATTAAAGTAACTACTCTCATCATAGAAAAATTGGAAAGCAACCTTATCAGGGCCAGGACAAAGAAGATGAGATTAAAACTCCCTTCTTGGGTGCAAAATTTATAAGGGTGCCAAACAATTCAGTTATCAAGGTAAATACTACTTTAATGTAATATTTTAGAGAATAGAAATGAATGCCAAGAATTCCATGATTAAGAAAATACTAGAGGATCCAGCAGGGCTGAGACTGAGGTCGGGCAAGTACAGGTTTGGATTCTGTCTTTATTTCGAATTTTGATATTGTTTTGCATCATGTTTTTTGTGTTGGTTTTGATTTGTAAAAATATTACATTAGAATATTACTTATCTTGATCGATGAGTCCTTTGTCACCCTCTTAAATTTTGTACCCAAAGCAAGTGCCTCATTGGCCTTGCTGTACTTGCAGTCCTGGTAATGATGACCAGTGTATACTGAATACTCATGGTGTCTGAGGCTCCTTCTTATGCTTTTCTTATCTTATGCTTGTTTTTATGTACAATCCTCACTACAACTCACAATAGCTCAGAACTGTTACTGTTGACATTTCTCAGAGCACTTAGAGACCCTCAGAGAGTAGTAACTTGCTATGCAGCCATAAGAAAGGGTGAGTTCATCTCCTTTGCAGGGACACGGATAAAGCTGGAAATCATCATTCAGCAAACTGACACAAAAACAGAAAACCAAACACCACATGTTCTCACTCATAAGTGGGTGTTGAACAATGAGAACACATGGACACAGGGAGGGGAACAACATACACCAGGGCCTGTTGGGTGGTGGGGGGCTAGAGGAAGGATAGCAGGGGGTGGAGGCATAAGGGAAGGATAGCATTAGGAAAAATACCTAATGTAGAGGACGGGGTGATGGATGCAGCAAACCACCATGGTATGTGTATACTTATATAACAAACCTGCACATTCTGTACATGTACCCCAGAACTTAAAGTATTAAAAAAAAAACATAGCTCGAAAGAAGCCAAACGAACCAAGATGCAACCAAGGCTGTTTGGCTCTGGAACATTCTCTCACGCTACTATAACCTGTGCAGAAATGATTTCCTATCCCGCCTTCTTTCATGACCCCAAGCTCCCAGGTAGTCTTCTCTGACCCCACCCCCAGACTCATCAAGTGCCCTATCATGCTGCCATCATAGCATTCAACAATGTGTAATGATTATTTATTCATATAATGCTTATTGATCATCGTGTAATGATTATCTTAATGTGCAATGGTTACCTATTTCTTCGTCTGTATTCCTCATAAGATTCCTTTAAAAAAATGACATTGTCTCCATGTTCCTATGGTGCCTTTGTGATCAGAAGATGAGGGGCTTATAGGCCATTTCACTTGAGTCTTGATTACCTGCTCATCGTCGGCTCTGGACTCAAACTCATTTGCCCCAGTAGCAACATGCTTTTCGGAGGACTGAAAGAGGCCCATCAGTTCCTAACCCCTAGTTTGTAAACATGCATTTCTCTGGATCTGTGTTCATCCATCATGGCCCATTAAGCAGCAGTAGTCTGGGGCCATTTTCTAGCATGACTGATGATATTTGAAGATTTGGCAAAGGAGGTGTAGGAGGCTTGTCTTCTGTGCCAGCTCCATCCTGCTGCTCGTGTGAGTGTTGATGGTGGGGTCGGGTTGGCTCTAGTCTGCACTGACTGGAGGTATGATAGGTAGTGGGATGGTGCCTACTTGTGTGAATGAAGGTTGAGAGGCCCAGAGAGCAGGTAAGAGAGTTGTTAGCTCACTTTGACCTAATGTGGAGAAGCAGTGCATTAATAATCACCCAGAGAGGGAGAGAAATGATTGCAAAAACCCAGCTGCACTAAATTCTTGGTCTTTCTGTTGTTATCCATTTATTCTGTGGACAATTACTGGGCACCCACCAGATGTGGGATGCTGTGCCAGACAGGAGGCACAGGGCTCCCTGCCTTCACAAAGCTCATGATTTAATGCTTACCCTTTGCATTGTCCACTGAGATTGGTCTGTGGTTGGCAAGAGGCTGCAGCCCCTTAGGAATATTAGATGCAGTGAATCTGTGGAGCGGTAGTCCTTTTCTTTCCCATGCATGTGTGGAAATCCAGTGTGCATGAAGTGGAGATCTGACCCTGTCTTTTTTGAGCTGTGTGCTGAGAGTTGGGGTGACAGGTAAAACATGAACCATGAGAAGTCCACAGACTAGGTGGGAAACCAAACAACGCTCAGATATTCAAGGTGTCTTTCATGACCATCCCCCACTCTATTGCACACCGCGGCAGGCTGAATTAGGGGACCTCTTCTCCATGCCTCTCACATTACCCTGGGTTTCCCTTGTTCAGGCCATGCCTACCACACTGTTTGTTTTTTTGAGACAGAGTTTCACTCTTGTCACTCAGGCTGGAGTGCAATGGCATGATCTTGGCTCACTGCCACCTCCACCTCCTGGGTTCAAGAAATTCTTTTGCCTCAGCCTCCCAAGTGGCTGAGATAACAAGCACCCACCATCTTGCCTGGCTAACTTTCGTATTTTTGATAGAGACAGGGTTTCACCATGTTGGCCTGGCTAGTATCGAACTTGTGACCTCAGGTGATCCTCCTGCCTTGAACTCCTAAAGTCCTGGGATTACAGGTGTGAGCCACCATGCCTGGCTACCTACCACATGGTTTAGTGAGGTTCTGCTTGGGTGTCCTTTTTCCACACAGATGGTGAACTCCTTCATTGCAGGGGCTGAGTTGTTGCACTTCCCTGTCCCCTGCAGTTGCCATCACCTGGTAAATAGTATGTTTCCAATAAATGTTTGCTGGGGGAATGCAGCCAATGGGTGATTAAGCAGGTGAAAATCCTTAGGAGAAAGCTTGCACTGCAATGTTAAATACATGCAAATGAATCTAGTGCAAACTGCCTATCTTGCAAAATGATTTTCCAAATGTAAGGATGCTCAGAAATTTGAAGCACATTCAGAATCAAGGAGTCTTTTTAAAAAAAAAAAATTTTTTTTTATTATTATTTTGCTTGAGTGAACTAGTTGTGTCACTGCATTAAAGTAAGTTACCTGTAAGCAGCTCTCTAATGGTAGGCCACAGGTCTCTGTACTTAGATCTATATTATAGACATTGTGGATCTTTCAGGTCTTTTTCTCCCTCAATTCTTTCCTCCTACCCTTAGTAAGACTCCAGTTATTTCTGTTTTTTTCTTTTGAAGATGGGGTCTTACTCTGTCATACAGGCTGGAGTACAGTGGTACAATCTCGGGTCACTGCAACATCAGCCTCCCAGTTTAAGTGATTCTCCTGCCTTACCCTCCCAAATAGCTGAGATTACAGGTGTGTGCTACCATGCACAGCTAATTTTGTATTTTTAGTAGAGACTGGGTTTCACTATGTTAGCTAGGCTGGTCTTGAACTTCTGACCTCAGGTGATCTGCCCGCCTTGGCTTCCCAACGTGCTAGGATTACAGGTGTGAGCCACTGCGCCCATCCAGTTATTTCTTATCTGAATGATTATGACAACTTTCTAATGCCTCCTGCTTTTCTATTCACTTATCCTCCTGTAGACACTAGATTTTTTTCTGAAATACAAATGTCATATTTCTGTTAATAATCCATTACTTGTTGGTAAAGTTCATATTGCTTAACTCCCTGCATAAGTCTCTTTGTTCATAGCCTCCCAGGCTTGTCTCTCTTCGCTCTGACCTATGTTTAAATGATTTAAAACTGTTTTCACTTCTTGAGACGCCTTCATTTCTTGGTAATGAGTTTCTCTTTGTCTTGGACTCCTGTGCCATCCTCATCTCCTTAACTCCTACTTACACCACAGAACCCAACTTTCTTTATAATGGCATTCAACAGTTGGTTTCAGAGTGGTCCATTTGTGTCTCTGTCTCTCCTGCTGGACTGAGTAATCTAAGGTGGGGCTTACACTTTGTTTACCTATTTATCTTCAGCTACCCTGTGAGTCTGTCTCATAGTAGCCACTCAAGACATGTTTGTAGAATGAATGAAGACCCAAGCTTTCTAATAATGTATATTTATTAGGCCAGAAAGAAAGTTCATATAGTGGCCAATGAAATCAAGCTTCAAATATGGGTCACTAAACTAGAATGCAGCGTTAAAATTTTCAGGGTATCATTTAAGAGATATAAAGACTGAAGTTTTGCATTTAGGTTACAAAATTTATTCTAGAAGTGCCAGGGTGAGAAGGAGAAGGTATCCAACTGTATGAAAATGACCAAAAACTGGAGTTTTCATTTGTTCTAAAAACGAGGCAGAATAGGGACAAGTTAGACTTCCTCACACATTCACTCACAACTCCCTGCCCACCCATTTATTAGCTGGGCTAGGCTATATAGGCTTGCACTCTTCTCTCATAGAGCTTATAAATCTAGAGGGGGACACAGGCATTAAATAATGAAGTTACAGCAACTGTTCATAATTAAATTCAGAGCTGAATGTTCTAAACGAAAATGTCATTCAGCAAAGGAGCTTGACCCAGACTGGTAGCTGGTCTGAGACAGATTTCTTGAGGAAGTGACGCTTGAGCAAGAGATTGCAGGCTGAGAGTTTGATTTCTAGGAAGAGGAAGGAAACCAGAGAGAGAGGTTTAGGCCAAACCACTAGAAGCAATTTTTCTCTTCACCAGAGAAAATCTCTTTGCCTGGAAAAAGATTGAATAATTTTAAGCAGAGTTTAGATGATTTGAAGTTGAAGAGAAACATCAGCGGTCATGGTTTTGCTGTCCTTGGTTCTGACCCAGGAGGATGCTGGTTGGTACCAATCTTTGCATTTTAGAAGGGTCAGACCGAATGTGCACAGAGAGAAGAGCTATGATTGCAGGAAGGCCTCAGGAAGAAAGGAAGAGGGCATGAGAGAGCAGTATTCAAACGTATGATGTTATATGGAGGAGAAACATGAGTCCCTAGTTACTGTCCCACAGGGAAGAGTAGGATCTGTGGGCAAAGGCTATAAGGGAGAGAGATATTAGCTCTGCTTCTGAGAAGACCTTTGAAATGGTAAGGCTTCTATTATTGGGATGATGATTAGGAAGTCAGTCAGCTTTCATCACATGGATTCTTAGACAGGCTGGATGGGCATTCTTCAGGGTAAAGCAAGGGGAAGGCTTTCATGGGAGAGGAACAGATTAAAAAGGGCAGCCTATGGGCTGAATCCAGCCCACAGATACACTCTGGGCGTCAGAGTGCTATAAAAATCCAATGAGTTTTCACTAAAATACCTAGAGGTAAATTTCTTTTTAAAATCCAGAAGACTTTTAAAACTTTTATTTTAGGTTTGGGGGTACATGTGAAGGTTTGTTGCACAGGTAAACACATGCCACTGGGGTTTGTTGTACAGATTATTTTATCACCCAGATATTAATCCTAGTACCCAAAAGTTATCTTTTCTGCTGCTTTCCCACCTCTTACCCAAAAACTGGCAAATTGGGCCAGCATTCTAGAACTGCAACAATAATTTGCAGTTGATACATGGTGTATTAGTTTCCTATTGGTGAAATAAATCACCACAAACTTACTGGCTTAAAATAATATTCATTTATTATCCTACGGTTCTGCAGGTCAGAAGGCTGAAATGGGTCTCATGGAGCTAAAATCAAGGTGTTAGTAGGGCTGAACTCCTTCTGGAAGCTCTAGGGAAAGAAACTGCTTTTTCTTTGCTTTCTAGCTTCTAGTGGTTACCTGATTTCCTGGGCTCATGGCCCCTTCCTCATCTTCCAAGGCAGCAGCAGAGCATCTTCAAATCTTTTCCTCAGACTCTACTTCCACATGCCCTTTCTCCCCCTCTCAAGATCCTTACCTTAATCACATCTGCAAAGTCCCTTTTGCCATGTAAAGTAACATATTCACAGGATCCAGGGATTGGGACATGGACACATTTGGGGCCTATTGTTCTGCCTGTCCTGCATAGCCACCCTTTTAGAAATAATTGAACAAGGTTTACATATTTTCTTAACCTGCCTCTCCATGCTAGACATTGCATTTGTGATTCTTGAGTTAAAAGGCTGGGCTGGATAACCATTCTTCCTGTCATTATCCTATAATTAGAAATAAAATTTAGCACATGAGGGTTAAATGCATGAATACAACCTTTCTGTCTTGAGGAGCTGGAGATCAGGAATAAAGGGTGTGAGAAAGAATTTTAAATTATTTAAAAGTGATGCTTTTATTGATTGCAGGATGTCACATAATCAATTCAGCATTGAATCTGTGCTCTGTTCTGTACTGGATTAAAGAATATGTAAGACAAAGTATAAGGCATTAAAACTTCTTCCATTTTTCTCCCATTCAAGAAAACAGTTTAGAATGCAAATGAGTAAGAATGATGTCATTATAGAAATGACCTTGAATGTACTGCAACTTACCAAAAAGCCAGAATCATTTCCAAGTATCACTGATTGGACTGGGATTCTAATTAGTTGCATCACACCTCATAGCTGCTCACGATTCATTAGGCTTGAAGACCTCTTATCTGTGATATTGTCTCCAGCCTCCAGGAATGCTTTTGTCTGTCTGCGGAGACAACGGTTATTGGGTAAAACTACGAGCAGTTTAGCGTAGCATGTGATTAAGTACTTACATGTGTGGTACAGGCAGTAGGTGCTCAGGAGTTTAGACAGGCATCATGGTGAACCAGCCCTGAAGGATGCTTGGTGAACAACTTCCCACCACAAAGCAGATTCCCATTTTCTGGTTCTGCAATAGGGCAGCAGGTAGACGAAACCAACACTGGATAACTTAGATTAAAAAAATAATTCATTGGTATGTTTCAAAGGTGTTCTGAAAAAAAGCATGCCTCTGCAAAGAATGAGAAGGAAAGCCTCTCTGGAGATCCATGAAAGAGGATCTGACAGGCGGTTACTTCAGCACACAGTAGTCAGTGAATCAGTCCTGGCCTTGTGTCTTTCCTTTTGTGTTGGAAATTTTTGGAGAATGACTCTGATTGGTTGAATTGGGTCCTGCCTTGGCCCTGGAAGAGTAGACACCTTGACTGATGGACTCATCAGGACAAAAGGAAATAGAATATTGCTACTTGTAGAAGAATGGTTGTATGCTGATGTCAGCTGTAACTTTTTACTTGCAATGTCTTAAGAGTCACGACTCAGGCAATTTCACAGGTTCCTTAGCATCTTACCTAATTAATACTCAGGGGTGAACTGGTGTCCTCTTATCTCCAAATCTAGAAATCTACCTAATGTAAACACCTAGGAAGATAATCGTAGCATTAAAAACTTAATTTACCATGGCTGGGCACGGTGGCTCTCACCTGTAATCTGAGCACTTTGAGAGGCTGACGTGAGTGGATTATGAGGTCAGGAGTCCAATACCAGCCTGGCCAAGATGGTGAAACCCTGTCTCTACTAAAAATACAAAAAAAGTTAGCCAGGCATGGTGGCACTTACCTATAATCCCAACTACTCAGGAGGTAGAGAATTGCTTAAACTGGGAGGCGGAGATTTCAGTGAGCTGAGATCCCACCACTGCACTCCAGCCAGGGCGACAGAGCAAGATTTCATCTCAAAAATAAAACAAAACTTAATTTAGCATATACCTGAAATTACTGACAAAATCCATCTTCAAAATACAGGCACAAATATTACCCTATAATTTCAAATTGATTCATAAATAAGAAAGAGTGGGGGAGGTAGATGAGTATCTCCCCAGTTGTTTGTGGGGTGACTGATGTTAAAGTAGAGTGTGGCATTGGTCACTGGGAGCCTCAGCTATCACCATGAAAAGTTGGACTGAGATATCATAGAAGCAAACACTGCAGAGATAACCCAGCAAGCCTGAACCGTTACACATGGAGACACCATGTTTCACAACTTCAGGTGAAGGGTGGGGTGGAGGACTATGCTCACGAAATACAATATGACTGCTGCCCCTGGAGTTGTGCAACATAGCAGTCCTGGTCAAAAGACCAGTGCAGTATAAATACATGGCCTCCCTGGGAAGGCAAGTTAAGAACTGTGGAAGAGCAAGGGGAGACATTCCTGTTACAACACGTACCTGGGGCCAGAGGCACGAACCTTCAGTAGCCTCTCCTTTCTTCTCTCTGAGCTGAGTCCTAGTAATCACTTGTTAATCATGCAAATCCACAGTATTCACAGTGCAATAATAATGGTGGGAAGCATTTATTGAGAACCTATGAAGTACTGTGAGCCATGTTAAACAGTTCCTGTACATTATCTTATTTAATTTTACAAGAATTTTTACAGGTAGGTATTAATGCTAATGCTCTCACAACTCTAAATGTTATCTTTTTAAAACTTTTGTTTTTAAGTTCAGGGGTACGTGTGCAGGTTTGTAATACAGGTAAACTGATATCCTGAGAGCTTGTAGTACAAGTTAATTCAGCACCCAGGTGTTAAGCCTAGTACCTATTAGTTATTTTTCCTGTCTGAGGAACGAGCTTCTCTCTTGAAAACTCTGGAGGCCTCAGAAAACTAAGGCTGTGGAAACTCACCCAGCTGGGGATTCTTGTTGTATTAGTGTACACAGTAAAAGCTAGATATATGTGGTGAAAAGAACAGCTTGATAATAATTAAATAAGCAAATGAACCAGGTAGGCCTTGCTATTATCTCCCCTTGTCAAAAAGAATGGAGCTGAGATGTTCATCTGTGTGCCTGAGGGGAGAGTACTAGGGAGTAGAGAGTAGGAATTCAAACAGAATTCAAAGTCATGCTTGTTCTTTGGGCCTTGCTGCTCATTCATGGAGTAGAGGGGACTATGCTTTGGTCTGGCCCAAGATAAGTGACTGCACAACGCCGGGCCCAGCCTCATTGTGCATTTGGCCCGCGTCCTGCCTGTCTCTGCGTGTTGTTCATTGTTGTCCTGCTTCTGGCTTGGTTTGCCTCTGGTCATGTGACTTAACTGCCTGGACTCTTTTCTGTTCTCTGCGGGAACGATGCGCTAGTTTTCATTTACTGCAGGAAAGACCAGATTGGCGGGTTGTTTTTTTTTGTTATTTGTTTTTTCCTTATTTGAGCAAGACACTGGGAACAATGAGGATGATAATGGGAAGTCGTAGGTGTGCAATCTGTGTTTATATCACTGAGCTGCCTGCAAGCAAGACCCTTGAGGAACATGTGGGGTAGGTGCCCAGGTGAGCTCAGACACAGACTCTGTTGCAACTCCATCCTGCCCAGGTCTCTCCCTTTTTTACCATTGCCTTTTCTGGTCTGAGCCTAGAGGTTGCACTGTCCTTGGAGATTGAGCTGAATCCAAAATAAAAGGCCACTTATGGTTTTGAATGGCGCATACTCTATTACAGTATCTTGCTGTCACCTGCCTACTTTTGCATTAAAAAAATTCACCTTTTCAACAAACCTGCACGTTCTGCACATGTACCTCAGAACTTAAAGTATGATAATAAAAAAGAGAATCTAGAAACAACAAAAAGACACCTCTTCTTACCTCTTAATCCTCACTTCATTCTTACCTACCTTCTGCCTCTCTGTGTGCCAACTCTATTATTATTCTATGATTACATATTTTAAAATATTTTTTTTGAATGGGCAATACCCACATGGGATTACAAAAACTAATCAACACCTTCACATGTCTAGCAAGTATTTTTTCTCCTAAGCTTCCTTCCTGGAGGAATTGCTATCTGTTTCTTGTACATCATTTTGTCTAAGTATGTATTTGGTTAAACCTTTTGAAATCACCTTCTTTATGGGTCAAAGTGGTCACTTACCAGCAAATTCACAATTCATCCAAATTTGAGCTTAAATATGGGACTTTATCGGCACCTGATATATAACATATGTTCATGTGTATTGGTATATTATCTGGGTCTCTCCATCAGAGTGTAAGCTAAATGGAGCCAGAACTTGTTTTGATTACTGCCAAATCTCCAGTGTCTGGCCCCAAAAAAGACTCAACAAATAAATAAACTACTTTTTATTCACAAATGGTAGCCAACCTATACACTGTTCTACACCTTGCTTTCTTCATTTACTGCTATATTTTTCAAATTATTCTTTGTTGGTCCCTGTGAATCAGCTTTTTTTTTCTAACAGCTGCATGGAATGTGCATCCATGGTGAAAATGTACCCTAGTGGATGTGACCAATTCCCTTCTGACAGACATCTAATTTGTTCCCAGTCTCTTGCTATGACATACAAAAATGCCTCGAACATCCTTGCACAGATCTCTGCCTAAAAGTGTGAGTACCGATGGGAAGCTACCTACATGTGGAACTGCTGGTTCTGAGATTATGTTGC
Organism: Cebus imitator; assembly: GCF_001604975.1. Taxonomy (NCBI): domain Eukaryota; kingdom Metazoa; phylum Chordata; class Mammalia; order Primates; family Cebidae; genus Cebus; species Cebus imitator. The sequence continues at coordinate 1,860,256 of NW_016107319.1, forward strand.
TATTTTGGGCATTGCCTAGTTGTTTAATTGTATGCTTAGGAAGGAATCACAGTTCTCATGGGTCCAGTCTTTGGTCCTTTGGTTGTTGTTGTTGGAAACAACCCCACCCCCTTCTTGCGCTCTACAAAACCACAGCAGTGGAGGAGTGACTGCATGCTGTTCAGGCTTCTTAAAGTTTGTCTTGCTACTCCCTGTGGTCAACAGCAGTCCATTCTTTGTATACTAATCTATTATATTGGTATTAGAAGATGGATTTCTCAGCACAACACAACTAAATTAGTTTTGCTGTTGGACGTCACCATGGGGTGCTAGTTGGGGTACAGCTGTCACATAGCCATGGGATAGCCAAACAAGGGGAGTGGCGAAGGCACTGTCATAAGATCACAATCTCTCTTAGTTGGGGGAGCTGTCAGGGCTCAAGAGGACAGTTCTCCTCCTTTACCTTCATCCCCTGCCTCCTCTCTATGGTGTTATTCCTCCCTCCCCAAGATGTTCAAGTTCAGCTCATGTTCATAGAGCACCTACTGTATGCCAGGTGCTTTCTGTCCAAGATCTAAGTTAACTTTCTTAAGAGCCCTGTGAGAAAATAATACTAGCTGTATCTTACAGAGGATTTACCAGAGGCTCAAAAAGGTAGAATGACTTGCCAGAGTAAACTTTTTAAAAAACACAAGTAAGACTGTCCTTCCTGGTTAGGACCTTCCATTCTAAGGTCCTCCTGTGTTCTTAACTGCCCCTGTCAATGTCTCCAGCTTAATCCCATTTTCTTCCTCTCAAATCTGTCTCCAGCTACTGTAGCCTTTTGCCACTTACATCTACTTGCTCATTCCTGCCAAAGGCCATTTGCATTTTTATTTCCCTCTCTGGAGAACGTTTAGCCCCCTAAATTAAAATTTACATGGATCAGAAAAGCACAGGCAACCAAAGAAAAATGAACAAATGGGATCATATCAAGTTAAAAAAATTCTGAACAGCAAAGCAAACAGTCAACAAAGTGAAGAGACAACCCAAAGAATGGAAGAAAATCTTTAAAAACCATCCATCTGGCAAGGGCTTAATAACCAGAATATTTAAGAAGCTCAAACAACTCAGTGGGGAAAAAATCTAATAATCCAATTTAAAAATGTACAAAATATCTGAATAGACAGTGCTCAAAAGAAAACATATGAATGGCAAACAGGTATATGAAAATGTGCGCAACATCACTAATGGTCAGATAAATAAAAATCGAAGCTATGGTAAGATATCATCTCACCCAGTTAAAAAGTCTTTTATCCAAAAGACAGGCAATGATGAATGCTGGGGAGGATGTGGAGAAAGGAAAACCCTATAGACTTTTGGTAGAAATGTAAATTAATACAGACACTATTGATAATAGTATGGAGGGTTAGGGTTAGAGTTTCCTCAAAAAACTAAAAATAGAACTACCATATGATCCAGCAATTTCACTCTCAGATATATACCCAAAAAGGAGGGAAAATCAGTATGTTGAAGAGATAGCTGCACTCCCATGTTTATTACAGTACTATTCACAATAACCAACATTGGAAGCAGCCTAAGTGTCCATCAACAGATTAATGCATAAAGAAAATGTAGTACATATACACAATGGAATACTATTCAGCTAAAAAAAGGAATGAAATCTTGTCATTTGCAACAACATGGATGAAACTGGAGGTCACTATGTTAAGTGAAATAAGCTAGGCATAGAAAGATAAACTTTGCGTGTTCTCACTTACTTGTGGGAGTTAAAAATTAAAATAATCAAACCCACAGAGATAGAGAATAGAAGGTTAGTTACCAGAGGGTGGGAAGGGTAGTTGTGGGAGAGAGTGTTGGGAAATGGGGAGGGTTAATGGGTACAAAAACATAGTTAGAATGAATAAGATCTAGTGTTTGATAGCATAACAGGGTGACCATAGTCAGCAACAATTTGTTGTATATTTTAGAATAACTGAGGAAGTACAATTGGAATGTTCATAACAGAAAGAAGTGATGAATGCTTGAGGTGATGGAAATCCTCTTTACCCTGATGTGATTATATGCATTAAATGGCTGTACCAAAATATCTCATGTACTCCATAAATATATATAGCTACTATGTCCCCATAAAATTTTTAAGAAATAAAATGAAATTTACATGGTTGGGTTCTTCTAGCCAAGCCAGAATGTCATCTCTTTAGGGGTGATAGACCTTCCTTGACCCCCTCAGCACACTCTATCTTATGGACCATTTAGTCTCCCACACAGCTCTTTCACTGTCTAAAAAAGTTGTTTTGCTTGCTCACATGGTTTACCTGTGATACAGATGTTGAAGTTGCATTGTAAAAAAATGGCTTAAAAAGTCTGGGTGACTGCTCCTTTGCCTGAGATGATTTTGTTCCAGTCCTGACCAAGGGCCAGGAGAGCATAGTTGATGACTTCTACGACTGGTGTTAGGATGGTGTCCCAGGAACCTGGAACAATGCTTAGATTGACTGCTGAGGCTGATCATATGGCATTTGGGAGCTTGTTTTCTTTCATATGAAGTAGGCTATTATTACAACAGCCTATATTCTTACATAGATCTTCACTGAAAGGAAAATAGTCATTGGTCTTTGCTGGCCAAAGCTGTAACATTGAGGTAAAAACTATCCCTTGAGAACTTATTATTTCAAAGGTCATTTATTCACCTACTCAGAGGTTTGTGTAAATGTGTGTGTCACGGTGTGTATGTAGTTGCATTAGAAATAAACAAATTCAACACAAATATGATCATGTTGTTTCACTGGATGACATGATCCCTTTTTGTCTTAGGTTTAAAAAGTAAAAAGTACTTAATAGAATTTAAAATGGAATTTGCAAAGTGACAGACCACAGGTTGAATGAGTTTTATTCAGCCCGCATAGTGGTTTGACTTAGTCTCCAACATTTGCAAATCAGGAGTTGTTACATGAAATTCTGGATTTTTTTACTTCTCTTGAAAATTTAAAAGCTCTGGTGATACTTCCTGTTGAAATGGCAATATTCAGATGGAAGTGAGTAGCAGCTTTTTCTCTAGGTAGGGTATGGACCCTCAGTTTACCTCTTTACCTATCTGGACCACTTCACTCTCTCATGGTACACACTTGGCCCCTATAAAATTTGGTTTTGTGACTGCACTCTGAAATTTCTCCTTCATTTTCTTTTGGAATGAGAAATAGCAGGTAATGTGAGCAATAAAAAATCATATACCCATGTTTGTTAATTTGTGGAATTGCACAAGCTTACAAATAAAAACAGCGGATGTCTGAGAGAGAGCAGGTGAGAAATAAACATTTAAGGGTACACTGGCTCATAATATAAGTAGCTTCTGATATCTAAATCTTCCCTGCCACTTCTTTTTTTTTTTTTTTTTTTTTTTTTTTTTTTTTTTTTCATTTTTATCTCCCTTTTTTTTTTTTTTTTTTTTTTTTTTTTTTTGCGGCAGAGTTTCGCTCTTGTTTCCCAGGCTGGAGTGCAATGGCGCGATCTCGGCTCACCGCAACCTCCGCCTCCTGGGTTCAGGCAATTCTCCTGCCTCAGCCTCCTGAGTAGCCTAGATTACAGGCACGAGCCACCATGCCCAGCTAATTTTTTGTATTTTTTAGTAGAGACGGGGTTTCACCATGTTGACCAGGATGGTCTCGATCTCTTGATCTCGTGATCCACCCGCCTCGGCCTCCCAAAGTGCTGGGATTACAGGCGTGAGCCACCGCGCCCGGCCCCCTGCCACTTTTTATACCAATACTTATTTAAAGTAAGTGCTGGCAAAGAAATAATTTCTTAAAATAATTACTTTGATGCATGTTGCTAGATGCATTTTTTTCAAATTTTTATTTAATTTGATTTATGCTTATAATCTACATACATACCAGTGCCCCATGTAGTCAAAACTGTGTAAATTCAGAGAGACACAATAAAGAATTTTTATAAAAAGAAATTTTTGTTTTACTTGTGTCTTTCCAATACAATTCATGGGCATCTGATTTATAATACACTTTTTTTTTTTTAATTGCATTTTAGGTTTTGGAGTACATTTGAAGAACAATGCAAGATAGTTGCATAGGTACACAATTGGCAGTATGATTTGCTGCCTTCCTCCCCTTCACCTATATCTGGCATTTCTCCCCATGCTATATGTCTCCCCAATTCCCCACCCGCCACTGTCCCTCCGCTATAATATGCTTTAAGTAACAATTCCTAAAATTGTCTTTCCTTTCCACTTCTCCTCTCTTTTGCCCCATGTAGTAGGGTGAATAAAGGGCCTTTAAAATGTTTGTATTCTAATTCCTTGACCTTGTGAGTATGTTACCTTACATGATGACAAAAAGGACTTTGCAGATGTGATTAAGTTAAGCATCTTGATATAGGGAGATTATCCTGTATTACCCAAGTGGACCCAAGGATATAATCACAAATGTCCACATCAGGGGAAGACAGGTTCTACTACTGGAGAAGATGACAATGTAATGACCAAAGGAAAATGCTATGCTTCTTGCTTTGAAGATGCAGGAAGGGTCCATGAACCAAGGAATGCTAGGACTACAATTCTAGGAGCTGGGAAAGGCAAGGAATTGGATTCTTCCCTAGAGTGTCCAGAGAGAATACACCCCTCCTGACACCTTGATTTTAGCCCAGTTCAACTGATTTAGGACTTCTGATATCCATGACTCTAAGGAATAAAAGTACATTGTTTGAAACCATGAGGTTTGTAGTAATTTGTTACAGCAGCCATGGGAAACTAATACATCCCATAATTGTCCTCTTTCTTTGTGTGTTCTCATACCTCTCTGTGAAACTTTCCCAGTCCCCTTTTGATTCCTTTTTATGGATAGTAGTGAAGCAGCACACACAGGCAACCAGAGCAATAAACAACCTTCTTTCCCTTTTCCAAGATTTCTTTTCAGGAGAGACACAGTAAAATAGAGCAGGTGAGGCAATGTGCATGTGTGACTACATAATTTGTTACCTGAAATAACTTGACCAAAATCAATGGGAGAATCAACAAGTTAATTGAAACCACAGTCTTTCTCAAGAACTTATTCATCTTATTCATAGCTCAGTGTCTTTGCTTTAATGACCTCATTCTTTGCTGCACAAACCCACTCAGACTATTCCCTAGATGCTCCGCTGACATGGCCTCATCTAGACTCCATGTGGCTCTGCCGCTAATTACTGTGTGCTTCATTTGCATAAGGTTTTACTCATTCTCATGTCATTCGTATAAAGTGGGAGTCTCATTGCCAAGGCAACCAGAAGTGGGAGTGTGCACAGTTTCAGCCTTGTCCAAGAACTCAGCTCCACTTGGTATACTCCCACTATGTTCTTGGTTTCCTGCCTTCCATAGCCAAAATAATGCAAACAATTTCATGGACATCTCTGTTCATTTTTTTCTCTTTTTATTAATCTATTAGCAGGCCTATCTAGCTTTTTCCTGAATTCACTAACTTTGTTCTTTAATTTCCCCTAGCTAATCTTGATGCCTTTTCTTTTTCCTGCATAATAGATGTCTTATCTGGAATCCTTTATGGTAATTACTGCTGTGAACACTTTCCACATGGGTTTTTCTCTTTCTTTTATCACCCTTTTGACCATTCCTTGCCTCTCCCATTAGAATCAGAATCCACGATTTTTGTTTCTGCTCTTCATCTGGACTGGGCCACTCAAAAATAGATGAAGGATCAGGGACTCCATACTCCCCATGTAGGAAGACAGATGGAGGCCTCTAAGAAACGTGGTTCTAATTTTAAACTGATTGCCTTATATTCTCTTCTCATACATCAAGAGCTAGTTTGAGTTCTACTGTCCATAATTGTCAGTTGCTACACACTCAGCAGCAATATGCCATATTTTTCTACTGGTTAATGCTTAAAAGTTTATTCCATTTTACAAAGTACTGACTAATTTTGACAAGAATAAAAGGCCTTATGGTTTCCAGTAGGAAAATTGCCTTTCTCCTAAAGGGCATGAAATGGTGGCTCATTGGGTGATTCTTGTTCACAAATGTGTCCTACACAAAATCTTAAATGTGCATGGGTTGCCAACTGTTTTTTATTTTTGCTCTTTTTTTTCAATATATATAGGGTATCACTCTGTCACCCAGGCTGGAGTGCAGTGGCATGATCTCGGCTCACTGCAACCTCCACCTCCCAGGTTAAAGTGATTCTTCTGCCTCAGTCTCCCGAGTAGCTGGGACTACAGGCATGTGCTACCACACCCAGCTAATTTTTGTATTTTTAGTAGAGACGAGGTTTCACCATGTTGGCCAGGATAGTGTTAATCTTCTGATCTTGTTATCTGCCTGCCTCAGCCTCCTAAAGTGCTGGGATTGCAGGTGTGAGCCACCATACCCAGCTAATTTTTTTATTTTTAGTAGAGATGGGGTTTCACCATGTTGACCAGGATGGTCTCGATCTCATGAGCCGCCCACCTTGGACTACCACAGTGCTGGGATTACAGGTGTGAGCCACCACGCCCCGCCTACCAACTGTTAAAATAAGAATACTTAACATGAAATTCTGATTTCTGTTTTGTCTCAAAATACTGAAAGACCTGGCAACATCAAGTTGTATTCTTCTATGGCCACAGACAGCTGGAGTTGGATAGTCATTTTCCCTTAGGATAAGGTGGCAACCCTTGGCTCATCTCACACTCTCTTTATATATCCTACTTTGCTCAATTTTGTTACCTGCCTGATTTCTGTAGGCATCTGAATTTGCAACTTCTCTCATGGAGTTCCAGGCTTACTGGGAGGAAGGTACCTATAGATGTCTACACCGACTTCCTTCTCTTACCCACCTAATCTATGAAACTGGTCATTCAACCTCCAGAGATGAATTTCTCCTTGCTTTCCTGCATAGCCATTCCATATGTGGTCAGCTCTCCCTAAGAGAAAGTATTCCACAGATTAGAGTAGGTTTTTCATCTATTACGTCTTCTTATTCCTTAGTTGGAGATCTAAGCGTTTTTCATCTATTACGTCTTCTTATCCTTTAGCTGGCCATTTGGATTATTCTGTTTCTCTAAAACTTGATTTCCATTGTATTCCCAAGGGCTCAGTGGGACATTCAATTTACCATTTGTACTGAGCTGATGTTAAAGCATCAAGGACCCCGACACCTCCTCATCCTGTCCCATGTTTTTATCTGGTTATTTTATGCCATTTGCAAGCTGTAGGCCAGCTCAGAGATTTCTCAAAGTTCACCTGGTAAGAGCCAAAGGAAGCTGTGTTAGTTTCTTCAGCTTTTTCTATAGTATTAATGGTGTTGATGATGATGATATTAGTAGCTACAATTTATTAGAAAAATGCTGCCAGGGTAAACTAAATGCCAGGATGAATGACTGATAAATATTCCTGTATCTAATCCTTATTAAAGGTAGGTGTTATCCTGGTTTTTCAGTGAGTAAACTGAAACCAAGAGAAGTTAAATACATTCTCAAAGGCCATTGTGGTGGACATTGTATTTGTCTCTTCCCAAATTTTTTCCTTTTTTTTTGGTAACTGCCTAAATTTCCCTTTGGATACCCATGCCTACCTTATAAATTTCATGTCCTTTGGGAAAAGCAGGCCATGTGACTCAGGCCTAAACCAATCTGTGAAATTCTTATTTAATGACCATGTGAATGGCTCATTGATTAGCATGAATCATAGTTAAGAACAATGAGATGGGAGATTTGATTGGAGGGCTTCTGAGAACCTTCAGAAGGTACAAGAGCATGTATGGAAGCCCTCCTAGAATGCTGGTAGGTTCCCATCTTGTGTTCACAATGGGGCACCAGACATAAGATAGTTTCAACAGAGGGAATGTAAGGCAGAGAGTTGGAAGGAACAAAATCTTGATGGCATCATTAGTTTACTAACTTGAAAACTCCTGAAGCTATCTTTGACATGGTCATTCCAGTCACAGAAGCTTAGGTATCTCTACTGTTTAAGAGGGCTTGAATTTTCTGTCACTTGCAACCAGCTGAATCCTAACTGATAGCTGTACCAAGCTAGTAGGTGGTAGAGCCACAGTTCAAATCCAGGACTTCATGGTTCCAAAATTAGTGCCATTTCAACTTCTCTATTCTTGGTTTGGATGAAGCCTCTTTGTATAAACTCACAGAATCTCAGAGTTTGAGGAGACCCACAAGATCATTCTGCTCAGCCCCTGATGTTACAGATAAGAAAACCGAGGCCAAGAAAGGAAAAGTAACTTGCCCAGGACAATTGGGGCTAAAGAGTAAGGTAGGTTGACCTCAGTATACTGCTTTTCTTCCCCATATCACAACACCTTTATTTATTTTTCTGTTTATCATCCTAGTTAAATGAATTTTTCTCAGGGATGCAAAGTTATTGCCCAGAGATGCAAAGATTATGGCCATGGTAAGCAAGACAAAGTCCTGAGCCTAGGAAGAGTCTGGAGTTCATTTGTGAAATTTGCCCTTTGATTACAACCAAGACAAGGACCAAAGCAATGAGAATACAAAGGTGAAGATACCCAGTTTTGCACCTGTTTCTGGAGAAATAGAAAAAAAAGAGTAAATGAAGACAGCAGGGGAAGAGAAGAAAAACGAGAAAGAGGAAAAATATATTTGCAAGGTGCTATCCAAAACCAAAGAAGCATGATGGATAGAGAAGAAACTTTGTCTTTTGCTTCTTTAATACAGTGAAATCAGTGTAGATCCAGTAGGCTGAGGTACCCAGAACACTGTTCCCTCATCTCTGCTTCCTCCCATATTCCATACTAAAGTAACTTAAAGGTCGCTAGAGACCATTAATAGTGCTTTAGAACATAATTCAGTGCTTAGGACTTCTAACAAGTGACACACTGGTGGAAGGAAAGCAATACATTAAGCAATTTTAGAGGAATTTCAAGAGATGAGGACATTGTTTTTTACCTTTCCTCTTGATAGCTGAGCCGTGACCGCTACTTATTTTCATTTTAGGAGGAGAAAAAAATTTCTTTCTCTGTAGTAGTAGGAGTAGCATAGAAACAGCAGCCACAGTGGTTAACACATACATGTTCTTCACATGTGGTAGGAGAGGGACTCGCCAAATGTGTCCATACCCTAATGCTTGGAACCTGTGGATGTGTTGCCTAATTTGGCAAAAGAGATTTTGCAACTGTGATTAAGTTAAGACTCTTGAAATGGGAGATTATCCTGGACTATTTAGGTAAACCCAATGTAATCATGAGGGGTCCTTATAAGTGAGGAAAGGAGGCAGGAGGGAGAGAGTCAGAGGAAGAGACATGATGGTGAAAGCAAGGAAACAGAGGTGTTCAGAGTAGGGATGTAGGAAACTAGAATCTGGAAAGGCAAGGACATGGATTCTATCCCAGATTCCTAGAGGAACAAGCTTTATCCATACTTTGATTTTAGCCTAGTGAAGCCCATTTAGAATTTTTGACCTCGGTGTTGCAGAATAATAAATGGGTGTTATTCTAAGTTGTACTTGTAGAATTTGTTACAGCAGCAAATGGAAACTAATACCCTCTGTGTCAGAGCCTGTGATCAGTGATTCGCCTCCATATCTTGCTTGATTCTTAGCAATCCTTCATTTTAGAGATTACAAAATGCTCTGTGGAGTGGTAAGTTAATATGCCCAAGGTCGCTTTGTAAGTTAAGCAGTTTAGTCAGGATTTGAACCCAGGGAGTCTGATACCAGAATTTGGATCCTAAACCACTGACTCTACTAACTCTCTAATATAGCTGGAAAGTCTTTGACATAAGAACATCCTTCTTGGGCCAGCATGTGCCTGGGAAGCTGCTTTCAGTGTAAGTTTCCATGCTGTTTGGAGGAAAATACTACCCTTGTATGATAGGAATTGTGAATTGTTGGAACCTCTAATTTAATGTTGGTTGTTCTGCTGATGCAGCGCTTTCATTGCCTCTGAGCTGACTGAAGAAATAAGGATTCTGTGTGTGTTCCACACCCCCCACCCATAACCCTAGGATGATTATGTGCCTCAGCAAGCCATCCAGGAAGTCCTGAAGGAGAAAGCATTGCATGTAATTGAAACTGATACATGACTGGAAAAGTTTTGCAGGAGTGGGTGGAGGAGTATTTGTGACTATTGCCAGAACCATTAGAGAGTTGGAGAGGACGGCATTCCCCATTCTCCTGAAAAGAGAATAGAAAGAGCAAGAGGGAGAGAAAATGAGGGAGGGAGGAAGGAGAGAAAAAGAGAAGAGTGAGACTGATTCTAAAATTAGTTGATTTTATATATATATATATGTGTGTGTGTGTGTATATGTGTGTATATATATGTGTATATATATGTGTGTATATATATGTGTTTATATATATATACACATATATAAATATATATACACACACACAATAATACAAGAACATAAAAGAAGTAAGATTTTACGAGGCAATTTGCCAATTTTTACAAAAATTTAAAGAGCGTACTTTGTAATGTGGCAGTTCTGTGTTTTTTATTGCAGTAAAGTGCCCATAACATAGAGTTTGCTATTTTAACCATTTTAAAGAGTACCATTCAGTGGCATTAAGTACATTCACAATGTTGTGCAAGCAACGTCGGTATCTACTTCCAAAACATTTTCTTCACTCTAAATGAAAATTCTGTATCTATTAAGTAGTCACTCAGCATGCCCCATCCCTCCACTCCCTGGTAGCCAACAATCTAATTTCTGTCTCTATGGATTTGCCTATTATGGTAATTTCATATGAATGGAATCATACAGTGTTATGCCTGGCTCCTGTCACTTAGCATGATGTTTCCAAGTTTCATGCCGCTCTTACATAACAACAACTAGATCTGGACTAAATGTCAATCACAATGCCATGGCTAACCCATGACACATCTGCACTGTGGGAAAGATTCATCTCATAGAATAAAGTAGAGCCTCATACTGGCATGGAGAGGTCTCCAAGACATGTTTTTGGGTAAAATCAGCCAGTTATAGAACAAAAAGCACAGCCTATTGTTTGTGTAAAAAGTTATGGAATGAGGTGTTATAATTCTATAAATAAATGTAGGTACATGTATCAGTCCATTTTTATACTGCTATGAAGAAATACCCAAGACTGGGTAATTTATAAAGAAAAAGAGGTTTAATGGATTCACACTTCCACATGGCTGAGGAGGCCTCACAATCATGGTGGAAGGTGAAGGAGGAACAAAGTCATGTCTTACATGGTGGCAGGCAAGAGAGCGTGTGCAGGGGAACTGCCCTTTATGAAACCATCAGATCTTGTGAGACTTATTCACTATCATGAGAACAGCACAGGAAAAACCCACCCCCATGATTCAATTACCTCCCACCGGGTGCCTCCCATGACACATGGGGATTGTGGGAGCTGCAATTCAAGATGAGATTTGGCTGGGGACACAGCCAAACCATATCAGCATATCCATGCACAGACAGAGGTTTGAGTGGAGCACAACAAACATGTAACACAGAGCGGTTGCTGTGAGGGATGAGTTGAGAGTAGGGATGGCAGTCAAGAGGATATTAGCTTTGTCTTTTAATGTTTGGATGTATCAAAGGAGAATATATTCATATACTGAAAATGTTTATGTAAATGAATCAAGTTAAAAGAAAACATGAAAAAGGAAAAACAGAGAGAAGGAGGCCAATGATACCAAGAAAAATTGTAGGGGGAAGGTCACACATAGGAAGAGATCCCCAGGGATGGAATCTGGGTGAACCCATTATCATACCATTGCTGTACCATTTGGAGTAGGAACAGTGTGAGTGGGGAGTGTTGAATGATGAGAGCTTTTAACTCAGCCTTTTCCCTGTTGTGGTAAGCTAACTTTAATTATAGCATCTCAAACACTAGTAATTATTGGTTTGTTCCAGTGTTAGAAAGTCTACAGGCCAGTTCAGGTCAGAGCTACTGTTTTGAGTCTTAACTCAGCAATCAGTGTGTTGATTTTGGAGAAAATTTTCCAAGATTAATCAAGTTGTTTTTTCTTCTGTGTTGTCAGGATGATGCATTTTTGGGCTAGTGGTGTTAAAAAAAAATCATGGTTTGCTTAAAGGAACGAAAGAGCATGACTTAAGAAATTTTGTAAAGGTTGGTGTTTTTGTTTGAAATGTCATAGCAATTAGCTACTTAATATGTGAGAAATGATTTTATGATTTAAAAAAAACACCTGTTGTTAGAGGAATCAAACTAGAAAAAGGAACATTTTATTTTTATTTTGTTTTCTTTGTTAAGAACTGTGAGTTCTGGTTTGAAATCCCCAACCCTATTTATTTATCCATCATTCAGACTTTTTTTCATTTATCCATCATTCAGAATTTGTAATGAGTGATCAGTCTGTGTATTAGGTGATGTGGTGTTAAAAAAAAAAGGTATAGCCTCTTTCCATGGGTTGAGTTTATGGTATATTGGGAAAGACAGATACTCCATAAAAACCACAAAAATTATGTGTATATGATTATAAATCCTAGCAAGGGAAATTATGTGTAGACAAATTAAGTTGGAATATTACTTACAGGGACAAGTCACTTGGGAGGAGATGTCTAGTTGGATTTCCACACTCTGGCCTCAGGCAATTAATTTTGTTTCTTAACAATTACAGTAATGGGTAGGAGTGGGTCTTGTGGAGTTCAGTTTGCATTTAGCTGAACTCAATTTTCATGCGTGTCTGAGTCTGAAAGAATAGCTGCTCAGGGGAGCCCAGGGATCCTGCATCATGGGAGGAAGTGGCAGCAGTGGTTTCATGAAATGCAATGTGATGGAAGAGAATGAGGTCTGCTCCTTCTGGAGGTTGAAAGATACAGGCTATGATGCAAGTGGGGTAACTGTTGGAGATGCCCTTCCACCCTACGTAACTCTGCCATTTTCTTGGTTGGCTTGCATCTTCTCTTTCTGGCATTGAAATATCTCCCATTCTTTTATTATTTTATTTCCATACTTTTTTTCTCCTTTACTTTGTTTTTCGTTTCCAAATCCTCCTTTCTCTATTTCCTTCTGTTCTCTTCCTTCTTACTCCTTTCTTCTTTTTTTTGCCACCCTCCTCCTGCTTTCTATTTTTCCCATTCCTTTTCTTCCTTGATCTATTGTTTTACCTCTTTGCTCACTCTTGCTCAATGCACTTCTAGCTTTCCTAGTTAATTTCACTACCTTTCTGCAAATCCCTCTGTTATTACCTTAGACTCACTGATGATCCCACAAGCTTTACTTCTCTATCCCTTCCTTAAATGGAAGCTAGAGTTAAAGGGATCATTTGTCCCTTGCATTGAAAAAGCATACTGAGAATATAGGAGGACCCACTCAAAGGAAAGGGGATGAGGGCTTTGGAAAATGTAAGTGCAAGAATCACAAACATTATAAGCATAGCATACACTGGGAGGTCAGAGTTGTTTTTATTAGATGACTGGGACCTTGGATGATTTATGTGTTTGGGAGCTTTCATTCTGACTTGTTTGGACCCCTCCTTCCTTTGTTCACTTGTATCCAAGCCCTCCTTGGAAGATGTGTCACTGTAGCCTGAAAGGGCTGGGCTTCTTCACAGTATCGTGGCCAAAACACCAAAATCAACAGCAACAAACAACAACAACAACAACAATGTTCATGCCTTTATTAAACCTGAGGGAATGAATGCTTAGAAATCCATTTAAAATTTCTAATTCCTCATCTATCCCCTCCATGAAGCTGCTTAAAAATGTCTCTTCTCTTGTTTGGCCCCCAAATTCTCTTGACCACATCTGTCTTGTGCTGTCTCCCCTCTTTATCTGTTAGATGAGTTTAGCCTTGCTTTCCCTCTTCTCTTTTCCAAATCCCCCCCAGTCTCCAGGGGGCTGATTTCTTACCATTCAGGCCTCAGCTCAGATGCTGCTTCCTCAGAGTGACCTGTAACCGTTCTCTCTTGAAGGTACTCTCAATCTTGCAGGGTTGATGGGAGGAAATTGATGAAACTACGGACTCTTCCACAGTAAAATGCTCATATACCCAACAGTCTTCCTTTCCCCCAATCTCAGGGGATTCTTCAGTTTATCCCTGGACTTTTCAGGTGTCTGTTTTGCCGAGTCAGTCTCCAAGAGATCCCCGTCCCTTGTCATATCCTATCACCTTAGCTTGCATTTATTTGCTTCTTAACCCTTAAAACCAGCTGAAATGAGGTTGTATGTTTGTTTGCTTGTTCACCATCATTGAGATCCCAGCCAAGAATACCTCTAATTACCATAGCAACAGGAGGCACTGGAAAAATCACTTTCAGGGTAAAGGAGATCGAATGGAAATGGTGAGCCGAGAATTTCCCCTAATGTCTTTCTATGCTGTGGTGATGCAGGTACCTCTGACCTGAAACTTAGTTCAGAAACTCCCAGGGCATGCCTGGTGGTTTCCATTTATATTCAAACCCTTCCCTGCCCATGGTCTTCTCTTCTATTTGCTCCTTGTCTATTTTGATAGGAATCAATAGTTTCCCTCATCTTGTTCCTGCATTTAGAAAAGCGAACTAACTCTCCAGTTTCCCCGCTTCATTGACACACAAAGGTTAACATCTCGGGGATGTCAGTTCTCCCAGGGCAGAATTTAGTGAAGAGAGTGTTTTCTTCTAATTGCTGGGATCCTGTTGCTGTGACCCTCTCATTTCACTTCCCACCTGGGGACAAGGAGGGCTCCATGGTCTCCGGAACAATGACATTTTACTTTACTGCCTCAGAGAGAAGGAGCTACAAGACACATGGGAAATATGAGGCAAGTAACCCAGGTCACCTCTTGAAATAGCAGAAAGAAACTATCCAGGAACCGACAAATGGGCTTTGCATTCTGACAAGTGCAGGGCCCTCTTCAGCAGTTTGCGTTGGAAATTGGAAAAATGGGCCTATTGTTGAAGATCTAGAGTGTTCATTTCATTTTTAAGTGAGAAAAGAGGTATTTCACAGTATTACCTTTACTGCCAAAGATGTAAGATGATAATAACATGGAGAGTGATATTCCATGTGATGGATTTCTTCTTCCTTGCCTCCTACAGAATGTTCAAAAATAAAATTTCCATCTGCAGTTCCTATAGAATATCAGACTACTCTTTGCAAGTGAGAAGACATGATGGTGCAACAGAAGACTGGGGATTACAATGATGTATCTGAAGTCTGAGCCAGGAGCAAGAACAAAGAATGCATCCTTTTCCTTACACTAGCCAACTGTCCTGACTCATGATGGACCTGGGATCTCTTGCCTTTGTTGACTTGGAGACTGGGATCTTTACCAATGCAGAATGGAGGTGGTGCAGATTTAGGTTTAGTATTAGTTCTCTCTTTGACAGAGTTTTTGGGTGACTTTGGGGAAGTCACTCATTTCCTCTGTGTCTTTGTTTACCAACCTGCAATGTAGGAGGGAAACACACCCATTGCACAGGAGAGATTTAAAATGGAAGAGCCTCAATTCTTGGGGAAAACAAGAGATTTATTTATTTATTTTAGTGATGGGTTCTCACTTTGTGTCACCCAGGCTAGAGTGCAGTGTCATGATGGTAGCTTACTGCAGCCTTGAGTTCCTGGGCTACACTGATCCTCTGCCTCTGGCTTCCAAGTAGCTGGGATTAGAGGTGCATGCCACCATATTCGGCTACTTGTTTTTAAAAGATTTTTTGTAGAGATGAGGTCTCACTAGGTTGCCTAGACTAGTCTCAAACTCCTGGCTTCAAATAATCCTCCTGCCCCAGCCTCTCAAAACAGTGCAATTTCAGGCATGAAACTCCACACCCCTTTTTTATTTTATTTTATTTATTTTTTACTTGTTTGTTTATTTTTGAGATAGAGTCTTGCTCTGTAGCCCAGGCTGGCATGCAGTGGCGAAATCTTGGCTCACTGCAGCCTCTGCCTCCAGGGTTCAAGTGATCTTCCTGCCTCAGCCTCCAAGTAGGTGGGACTACAGACATGCACCACCACACCTGGATAATTTTTTTGTATTTTTGATAGAGATGGGGTTTTGCCATTGTTGCCAGGTTGGTCTCAAACTCCTGTCCTCAAGTGATCCACCCTCTTGGCCTCCCTAAGTGCTAGGATTCCAGGCATGAGCCACCACTGCCAGCCTTTTTATTATTAGATGATAGTTTATTATTATTATTATTAATGGCAGGAACAGGTAGTATTGGAAGCAAGACTGAGAAGGAGATAATTTTGGTCCCAGGTAGTATGCACATTGTGCTTTATGATATGCACTGATTTAAACACATAGCCAAGTATTGTCTTGGTCAGATTTGTCCACTGTCCACACTTCCCTCTGAACTGTATTTTGCAAGCCTGCTTTGATTTCTTTTAATCCTGATTTATTAGCCCTGGTTGATGCAAAGTGAACCTCTGCGTCAAATGAAGAACAGTTTATAACCTGCCCCATCAGCAAATATCCAGAGCATTAGTCACAGAAAATGTGTTACTTGGTTCTGTTCCTTGCCTCTGGTGGAAGGAACTAAAACAGGCAGGTTATTTTTGCCACGGACACCTTCTCCTTAACTTTGGGAATTGAGAAATATATTGGCCTGTTTCTTATGTTTGATGGTACAAAGAAATAGGACACAAGCAGTTTGCTGTTGGTGAACAACTGGCTGAGAGTAAAGCTGGCCTTTTCTGCTGAACAAAGAGAATCTGTCTTCCCTCTTCCATCTTCACATGGGAACATCAGCTTGAGAGACACTAGACATATAAATCCTCCTCTTTACCTCACCCAGCTTCCTTTAAAACTAGCTTATCCTCTGAGAAGACTTCACATTAAGAACCAGGATTGCAACTTGAAAAGATAGGGAATCAACCCAAGTGTCCATGAATGGATCACTGGATAAACAAAATATAATATAAACATGCCATGGAATACTACTAAGCTGTAAAAGGTAATGACATCATGTCTTTTGCAGCAATCTGGATGGAACTTGAGGCCTTTATCTTTTCTTTTTTTAGTTTTACTTTAAGTTCTGTGATACGTGTACAGAATGCTCAGGTTTGTTACATAGGTATACATGTGCCATGGTGGTTTGCTGCACCCATCAGCCTGTCATCTAGATTTTAAGCCCCACATGCATTAGCTATTTGTCCTTATGCTCTCCCTCCCTTTGCCCTCCACCCTCTGACAGGCACTGGTGTGTGATGTTCCCCTCCCTGTGTCCGTGTGTTCTTATTGTTCAACTCCCACTTACGAGTGAGAACATGCAGTGTTTGTTTTTCTGTTCCTGTGTTAGTTTGCTGAGAATGATGGTTTTCAGCTTCAACCATCTCCCTGCAAAGGATATGAACTCATTCTTTTTTTATGACTGCATAGTATTCCATGGTGTATATGTGTCAAGGCCCTTATCTTAAGTACAACTCCAAAACAGAAAGTCAAGTATGTCATGTTCTTACTTATAAGAGGGAGCTAAATAATGTGTACATATGGACACATAGAGTGGAATGATAGGCACTGGAGACTGGAAAGTGAGGAAGTTGAGGGGAATGGGAGGAGGTGAAGAATGAGAAGCTATTTGATAGGTACATTGGACACTTTCGAATGACGGCTACATTAAAAGCTGAGAAATCACCACTACACAATATATCCATATAACAAAAATGCAGTTGTACCTCCTAAATCTTATTTTTTAAAGAACCATGATTGCAACTTGAAATCATATCATTTATTTTACCAGTTGGACCACTTACTAATTCAATGGTGATCCCTGGAGCCAGAGGACCAAGATTGAACTGTTTCTCCACCTTGGGGATGTCATTTTCTCTCTCTAAGACTTCATTCCCTTCTTTGCAAATGAAGTTAATGATACTACCTGATATTAAGTTGTTGGAAGCATTAAATCTGATAACTCCTATAATGTGCTGAATGTAGTATCTCGTTAAGAAATACCAGGCATTTGCCTTTTTCCATTTTCTTTTTAATGAGGACATTGGCATCTTAGAATTATCAAGTTATTTCTTAAAATAAGAAAATGATATTATCCAGAACTTACCTTACAAACTCTGTTAGCCAAAATTTCTCCTGCACTTGATCTTTTAAGAAGGAGGCAGGTGAAAAAAAATGCCAATTTAAGAACATAGTTGAGGCTATTTTGAGTCAGTATCTAGAGGCAGCATTCATTTTCTCTCAACTGTGTGTGTGTTTGTGTGTGTGTGTGTGTGTGTGTGTGTGTGTGTGTGTGTGTGTGTAGAAAGAGAGATTGAGAGAGAGAGAAAAAGAGAGATTCGGGGGCTTCATGTGCAAATCTGTTACATAGGCATGTTATGAAATGCTGAAGTTTGAGCTTCTAATGTTCCTGTTGACCAAGTAGTGAATGTACTAGCTGATAGGTAGTTTTTAACCCTTGCCCTCCTCCCTCACCCTTCTCTTTTGAAATCCCCAGTGTCTATTGTTCCCATCTTTATGTCCATGAGCACCCAATGTTTAGCTCCTACTTATTAGTGAGAACATGTGTTATTTGGATTTCTGTTCCTGTGTTAAGTCACTTAGGATAATGGCCTTCGGCTGTATCCATGCTGCTTCAAAGGACATGATTTCACTCTTTTTTATGGCTGCATAGTATTCCATAGGGCATATGCATCTCATTTTCTTTATCCAATCCATTGTTGATGGGCATGTGGGCTGATTCCATGTCTTTGCTATTGTGAATAGTGCTTTCATAAGCATACGAGAGTACAGGTGTCATTTTTGGTCAAACCATTCATTTTCCTTTGGGCATACACCCAGTAATGGGGTTGCTGGGTCGAATGGTAATTCTATTTTTTGTTGTTTGAGAAATCTCCAAACTACTTTCCATAGGGGCTGAACTAATTTACATCCCAACCAGCAGCGTATAAACATCCCTTTTCTCTGCAACCTTTCCAGCATCTTCTGTTTTCTGACTCTTTAATAATTGCCATTCTGACTGGAGTGAGATGGGAACTCACTGTGGTTTTGATTTGCATTTCTCTTATGATTAATGATGCTGAGCATTTTTTCATGTTTGCTGACCACTTGTATGTCTTCTTTTGAGAAGTGTCTGCTCATGTCCTTTGCCTGATTTTTAGTAGAGTTATTTGTTTTTTTCTTGTTGATTTAAGTTCCTTATAGCTTCTGAATATTAGCCCTTTGTTGGATACCTAGTTTGCAAATATTTTCTCCTATTCTGTAGGTTGTCTGTTTAGTGTATTGATAGTTTATTTTGCAGTACAGAAGATATTTAGTTTAATGAGTTTCCAATTGTCAATTTTTGTTTTTGTTGCATTTGCTTTTGAGGACTTAGTCATAAATTATTGGCCTAGACTAATGTCTAGAATGGTATTTCCTGGGTTTTCTTCTAGGATTTTTTATAGTTTGAGATCTTACACTTAAGTCTTTAATCCATCTTGAGTTAATTTTTGTATATACTAAAAGATAGGGGTCCAGATTTAGTCTTTTGCATACAGATAGCCAGTTTTCCTAGCATCATTTATGGGATGGGAGTTCTTCCCTCATTGTTTCTTTTTGTTGACTTTGTCAAAGATCAGTTGGTTGTCAGTGTACAGCTTTATTTTAGGAGGTCAGTATTCTGTTTCACTGATCCTTTTTTTTTTAACCTGTACCATGCTGTTTTGGTTACTGTAGCCTTGTAGTATAGTTTGAAGTTTGGTAATGTGATGGCTTTGGCTTTATTCTTTTTTTCTTAGGATTGCCTTGGCCATTGATAAACCCTATATTTTTTTATTTTTGGACAGAGAAGATGGATATTCAGAGAGCACTAAAGCCTTACCAGGTCACATATCAAGATTCAACAGAATCTTCATTTCTTATTGGGGCAGAAAAATGGGCCAAGTCTTCAATATTGGCTTGAAGAGAAAATGAAAGTTAGTTGTAGTACCCTCCTTCTCTCTGGTTATCATGGTTCTGTTCTGGAGGATCTTGGGCTACATTCCATCAAAAGTGGGAACATGGAGGGACCTGCAGCCTTGTGAAAAGAACCGGCTGATAGTCTTATTTGAGATTAATCATATCTTGGCTTATTTCTAACTCTATCAACCTGCGGAAGTTATTTGGCATCTCCGAGCCTTAAACTCCCTGTTCCTCAGAGTGGAGAGAATAATGGTTTCTTGAGATGGTGGTGTGAAGATGACATTGTTTACAGCACCTATCACTCAGCCTGGTATATGGAAGGTGCTCTTTGAATATTCCTTGCCCTTGCTAAAATTGTGTGTGTGTGTGTGTGTGTGTGTGTGTGTGTGTGTGTGTGTGTGTGTGTGTTAGAGAGAGAAATTAATTGATACACACAGAGAGAAAGAGAGAGATGGCCAGACAACCATGGTAGGGATTTGGGATAGACTTGATGGGGCTGGAGGAAGGTTTCTGGTGTTCTGTAGCTTGAATCTTGATTTGGAAAATAGTTATATGGATGTGTTTAAGTTGTAGAAAATTGAGTGATATACTATAATTTGTCCACTGTTCTTATGTATTAAAAATTTACTAAAAATGTATGTTTGTAAGACCTCTCTCTCTCTCTCTCTCTCTCTCCCTCTCTCTCTCTCTCTCTCTCTCTCTCTCTCACACACACACACACACACACACACACACATCCCTATGGATCTCTTTCCTTCAGTGTTCAGGAGAAGCACACTCCTCAAACATCTTCGCATCTCCTTTTATTGCTTTTGATTCCTGCCCTTGACATTAGCTGTAGTGATGTAAGCTCCTACCTCTCTTGAGATCTGGTATTCTTCTGTTGCCTCTAAGTGGTAGGTTGGTTTTGTAGGAGCCATATGGGCTTTGGAGGCAGAAAAACTAGGGTTTGGATCTTGTGCTTATTTTTTACAAGCTGCAGATTTCTTGTCCACAAAATGGTTGCTGTGGGAATTAGAGATGATTCAGGTAAACCAGTGAGCATAGTGCTAGACACATCCAAGTATTAGCTGTACAGTCTTTGCATTGATCTCCTGGGTAGAGAGAACTTCCTGTTCCCAGTCTGGAAAGATGATGGTTTTTGTAGAGTAAGCTCTCGAAATGAATTAAATTGACTCCATTCTTGGGAATTTTCTCCATTTAGAATAGGTGTTTCCACCCAGTCCAGATCTGAGTTCAACTTAGATCCTCCTAAAACTATTTTAAGACCATGACCTCTGACATAGACTATGCAGAGTAAACAGATGTCACGTGAATGAGAACATCTCCATCTTTGCTTGCTTTCATTTAAGCCAAATATACAGAATTTTAATGTCTAATAATTTTCTTCTATTGGGGTTATTGGTTTAATTTTCTTAGCTAAGGGAGAGGTGACTAGATATTTTTAGTATGCTGCTTTTGAAACATGCTTTGGCATATTTGTTTGCTTTCTTATGCCCTCATTTGTTTTACGGCATTTGGATAACTGGATGTTATCAGGTAGTTACTATTCTTAGTGAATAGATGGAATTCCACTTCCATGCCTAACAGCATACAAAGAAAACAATATTACTCTAACTGCAGTTTTTTCCTTCTGTAGTTTCTGAGTTATAAATGGAAGTGAGTCAGCTTTCATATGCACCTACAAAATTAATGTTTTACAAAAGGAAGAAGTATAAAGTCTTAATATCTAGAATCATTTAGAGAGGTCTGGGCCAAGTTAGGGTTAGGGTTAGGCCCTGTTTTTTTCATAATTAGTACGCTGGTTGCAGGAACAAGACATGCTCTGCAATAATAAACAGCCATACCAGTAAGTATCAAATTATGTGCCCAGTGAAAAGTGAAGTCCCTAATGCAATGTCTCAAAGTAGAGTCTGTGGACCTCCTGCATCAATGATGCCAAGTATTCTGGTTCAGAATGGAGATTCTTGGGTACCATATCCAGAGATTCTGATTCAGCGGTGCTGCAAGGAAATTCAGGTATGTGCATATTAAAAAGCTCATTAGGGTGATTCCGATGCTGACCAAGTTATTGAATTACTGCCTGTAGCACTCTACACAATGGGAAGATGAAAAATTGTGAGGTGGTAGTATTTATGGAAGAGGGAAAAGGTGAGATCTAGATCTTGAAAGATAAAGAAAACACTGACAAAATAAACATTTTATTTCTATGAAAGAGCCTTTTGGTTATTGTAATAACATATGTACATTGTTAAAACAGAAACATACTATAAAATAAAATCGAGAAAGATCACTTGTAATTTCACCATAATTATAACACTTTGGTGTAGTTTTTCAATCTTATTTTTTTACAAATATTTTCTTTATTGTTTTGTACATACATTTTGTGTCTACTTTTGTTATTTATCTGACATCATAATTTTAGTTTCTCATGTTATGACAACTTCTCCATAAGCACTTTTTCTTTTTCTTGGTGGTAGCATACTCTGTTTCCTTGGCTGTAGGATTTTCTACAGATTTTCTTTCTTGTTAGTATATGTTGGCACCCAGCCAAAAGGAACAGTGCTGTTGATGGTTTTGGTTTCCAAAAAAGGATGGGTAATTGTCTTTTCCTTCAAAGTTGTTTGATCATTCTATTGTGTGTGTGTGTATATGTGTGTGTGTGTATGTATATATGTGTGTATGTGTGTGTATATATATATATATATCATATTGTACCTATATATTTATACAATTATAAAATATCAATGAAAAATAATGGTTTTTATTTCTAATTTTTGTGGGTATGAAGTAGGTGTATATATTTCTGGGGTACATGAGATACATGCATACAGTGCATAATAATCACATGAGAGTAGATGGGGTATCTATCACCTCAAGCATTTATCCTTTTTCTGTATTATAATCCAATTATACTCTGTTATTTTTTAATGTACAACTAATTGTTGTTGACTGTAGTCATCCTGTTGTGCTAGTAAATATTAGATCTTACTCATTCTATCTAACTATATTTTTGTGCTTATTAATCATCCCTACTTCATACCACCCACCAACTACCCTTACCAGCCTCTGGTAACCATCAGTCTACTCTCTACCTCCATGAGTTCAATTGTTTTAATTTTTTTTTTATCTCTTACAAATAAGTGGAAATATGAAGCTTGGCTTTCTGTGCCTGGCTTATTTCACTTAACATCCAGTTCTATCCATGTTCTTACAAATGACAGGATCTCATTATTTTCCATGGCTGTATAGTACTCCATTGTGTGTATGTACTGCATTTTCTTTATCCATTTGTCTGTTGACAGATGTTTAGGTTGATTCTAAATCTTGGCTATTGTGAATAGTGCTGCAGCAAACATGGAAGCGCAGATATCTCCTTGATATTTCCCTCTTAATTGACTGACTAATAAACATCACTTCTTAATGATAAAGGCAGATAAAAACCAAAAGAATAAATTGAAATTTCTTTCTTTTCTAAATGGGGGACCATATAAAATGAACATAAAAATAATTTGGCCTCATATCTGGATGTTGTAATAACATGATTAGTTTTGTTCTTACTGATGACAAGGAAGTTAATATCTTTAGGTTTGGGCCCATCCTAACTGAGAAGCACACCTAGAGAGCTGGGCATGTCAGAAAACGTTCATCAGTAGTTTAGTTTCTGGCAGTCTCATGGAGAAACAAGTTACTCTGCATGTGTGTGTGTGTGTGTGTACATATGGACATGGTGGCACACATGCATGAGTGTGTGTTCACATGTGAGTGTGTCTGTGAGAGGAAGAGAATGTATTGGCATGTGTGTGTTTGTAGCTGAAGGAGTATCATATCATGGATACATTTATTAGGAAAATCTGGAAGATATCAGCTGCAGAGCTTTTGGTTATCTTTGAACCCACTCCTCAAAAAACAGACAAAAACTCATGGGTAATAGCTACAAAAAGTTATGAGACAGGATGTCCCCATGAATTCTAAAAATGAGCATGTAGATAAAAATCACAACTGCAAATTCCATGTGGTATTAGAAACTATGTATTAGAAAGTAAAGACCAAGTTACTTGTGATGACTCTGAGAGTTTGGGAAGTTCAAGGTCATCATCAGATGCTACTGGAAAATGAGGCAGATCATTCTGAGGACAACAGCTACAGCAGAAATGGTGCTTGGAAAAGTGGATATTTATATGCAGAAGGATGAAGCCAGACCTCTATCTCTCACCATATACAAAATACACTCAAAACGAGTTAAAGACTTAAATGTAAGACCTAAAACTATGAAACTACTAGAAGAAAACACGGTAAACTCCAGGGCATTGGTCTGAGAAAAGATTTTTATAGAGAAGATCTCAAAAGCATAGGCAACGTAAGTGAAAATAGACAAATGTGAAAGCTTCTGCTCAGCAAATGAAAGAATCAACAGAGCGAAGAAATAACCCACAGAACGAGAGAACATATTTGCAAACTACTAATCTGACAAGGAATTAATGTCCAGAATATAAAAGGAAGTCAAACAACTCAAGAGCAAAAAAGTATAATAATCCGATTTAAAAATGGACAAGTGAGTTAAATAAACATCTCTTAGAGACATGCAAATGGACAACTACTCTATGAAAAATACTCAACATCGCTAATCACGGGGAAAATACAAATCAAAACCACAGTGAGATATCATCTCTCCTCACAGTGGGTATTATCAAAAATACAAAAGGTAACATACTGGCAAGGATGCAGAGAAAGAGAACTCTTGTACATTGCTGGTGGGAATTTAAACTAATACAGCCATTTTGAAAAATGATATGGGGGTTCCTAAAAAAGCTAAAAATAGAACTGCCATGTGATCGAGCAGTCCCAGTACTGGGTATATATTCAAAAGAAAGAAAAGAAAGGAAAAGAAAAGAAAAG
This sequence comes from Cebus imitator, assembly GCF_001604975.1. Lineage (NCBI taxonomy): Eukaryota > Metazoa > Chordata > Mammalia > Primates > Cebidae > Cebus > Cebus imitator. The sequence continues at coordinate 1,884,890 of NW_016107319.1, forward strand.
AAAAAGAAAGAAAAGAAAAGAAAGGAAAGGAAATCAGTATGTTGAAGACATATCTTTACCCATTGCCATGTTTATTGCCACAAAGGCCAAGACATTGAATCAACCTAAGTACCTATCAATGGATGAAGGAAATGTGGTATGTATACACAATGGAATACTAGTCAGCCATTAAAATAACAAAATCTTGTCATTCTTGGCAATATGAATGAGCTTGGAGGACAATATGTTAAATGGAATAAGCCAGGCACAAAAATCAAATATCACATGTTCTCATTTATGTGGAAGCTAAAAACATTGATCTTATGGAAGTAGAAAGTAGATTAGTGGTCACTAGAGGCCAGGAAGGGTGTAACTAAAGGTTGGTTAAAGGATACAAAATTATAGCTAGACAGGAAGAATAGGTTCTAGTATTCTATAACACTGTAGGATGACCATAATTAAAAATATATTGTATATTTTAAAATAGAAAAGCAGATTTTTTAATGTTCTAAACACAAATGACAAGTTTAAGGTGATGGATATGCTGATTACCTTGCTTTGATTCTTACACATTGTATACATGTAGTGAAATTCATTCTGTACCCCATAAATATTAACATACCATAATTATGTCAATTTAAAAAAATAGTATGAACTTATGATGTATTTTTACATAAAATATATATATCCTAGAACAGTGACCAACTTAGAAAAAATAAGTACTCCTCCACTCAGATTTTGGTTTTTAAATACTATTTTCCACTGAAGGGGGCCACTGGGAAAGTGGCGGATTCAAGGTGTAGGGTGGAAATGAACAAGATAAACCTTCCTAGAGTGTCTCATCACTGCAAAGAGCAAGGCAGCTACCAAAGACTACAGGTCAAAGGGACTCAAGCCAATCTGAAAAGTACCAACTGGCCAAAGATGGAACAGTTTGGATGTCATTGAGGATACTAATTGCTAAGGTATTGAAATACATAAAATACATAAAATCCATACTAAATACTAAGGGATTGAAATATATAAAATCCATGAGTTTTATAGTAATACATCCATGAGTGTGTAATAATAAAATGTTTTAAAAGATAACTAATTGGTAAACCTTGGAGGATACTAGCGAACCAATTCATTGTTCTGAAAACATACATATGGTGAAGAAGTAGGCGTTTACTGTATTCTGCCTTTCTTATATCAACTCTCCCCTAGGCCAACCAAATAAATGGCAAAGGAAGGTTTCTCTTTTTGGCATCATGCCAAGTAATAAATGAAGAAGGAATAGTAGAAGTGGAATATCCCAGCATTATAAACTAATGGATCCAGGCAATTATTGTCAATGCCTGCTCATGTTACAAAAGACAACCAGAAAATTTATTTTTTTCTTTTTTTTGAAGAAAGAAAAGAAAAGAAAAAAGAGAAAAGAAAAAAAAGAGAGAAAGAGGGAGAGAGGACGAGTGTCTTTCTCCATTGCCCAGGCTGGAATGCAGTGATGTGATCATAGCTCAGTGCAGCCTCAAACTCCTCACCTTCAGCCACCCTTCCACCTCAGGCTACCCTACCAAGTATCTGAGACTACAGGCATGCACCTCTGTGCCAGGCTAATCTAAAATAAAAATTTCATTTTCTTTTTTTTTTTTTTGAAAACTGTTTTCTAAACTAACTGTCATGTTTTGTATTTCCAACAGAAACATATGAGTTTTGCTCCAGTTGTCCCATATATTCACCAGCATGTTGTATTATCAGTTGCTTTATTTTAGCAATTCTAAAAGGTGTANTTTTGAAAACTGTTTTCTAAAGTGACTATCTTGTTTTGTATTTCCACCAGAAACATACGAGTTTTGCTTCAGTTGTCCCACGTATTCACCAGCATGTTGTATTATCAGTTGTTTTATTTTAGCAATTCTAAAAGGTGTATAGTAGTGTCTTAATTTGATTTTATTTTGCACTTCCATAATGAGCTATGATGCTGAGTATCTTCTCTTTTGTGGGTGTGATTATTTTAATTTAATATAAATTAAATTAAACGTTTAATTTCTCAGTTGCACTAATCACGTTTCAGAGGCTCAAAGGCCACATGTAGTTAGTGGCTATCTTATTGGATGGCACAGATTATCAAACATTTCCTTTATTGAAGAAACTTCTGCTAGACAATAGGCTGCCTTAGTTAAAGTCATGAGTTCTTTCACATCAGAATCCATGGCTAATCTTCAGTAGGAATTGAGCAATTTTATAAGACTATAACATTTAGTCCTAAAGCATTCAAAGTTCAATTTTCTCATTCCGTTTTATAATTACAAATTTCTCTAGTTTTGATTAAAAAATTGCCTGACCATATTTGCTATCTCCCCAACTAAGCTGGAAGCCTTTTAAGAATGGGGCCACTTTTTATCCAATTTGCCAGCCTGTGTCTTTTGATTGGGGCATTTAGTATTTGGGTTACATTTAGGGTTAATATTGATGTGTGTGAATTTGATACTGCCATTTAAAGCTAGCTGGCTGTTTTGCCCATTAGTTGATGCAGATTCTTCATTACGTTGATGCTCTTTACCTTTTGGTATGTTTTTAGAGTGGCTGGTACTGGTTGTTCCTTTCTATGTGTAGTGCTTCTTTCAGGAGTTCTTGTAAAGCAGGCCTGGTGATGTTGAAATCTCTGAGTACTTGCTTGTTCACAAAGGATTTTATTTTTCCTTCACTTATGAAGCTTAGTTTGGCTGGATATGAAGTTCTGGGCTGAAAGTTCTTTTCTTTAAGGATGTTGAATCACAGAGATCTGCTGTGAGTCTGATGGGCTTCCCTTTGTGGGTAACCCGACCTTTCTCCCTGGCTGCCCTAGCATTTTCTCCTTCATTTCAACCCTGGTGAATCTGACAATTATGTGCCTTGGGGTTGCTCTTCTTGAGGAATATCTCTGTGGTGTTCTCTGTATTTCTTGGACTTGAATATTGGCCTGCATTTCTAGGCTGGGGAAGTTTTCCTGGATAATATCCAGAAGAATATTTTCCAGCTTGGATTCATTGTCTTCATCACATTCAGGTACACCTATCAAACGTAGATTAGGTCTTTTCACATAGTCCCATATTTCTTGGAGACTTTGTTCATTCCTTTTTAGCCTTTTTTCTCTAATCTTGCCTTCTCTTTTTATTTCATTGAGTTGATCTTTGACCTCTGATATCCTTTCTTCTGCTTGGTCAATTTGACTGTTAAAACTTGTGCATGCTTCACAAAGTTCTCGTGTTGTGTTTTTCAGCTCCATCAATTCATCGATATTCCTCTCTAAGTTGTCTATTCTTGTTAGCATTTGGTCAAATCTTTTTTCAACGTTCTTAGTTTCTTTGCATTGGGTTAGAACATGTTCTTTTAGCTCGCAGAAGTTTCTTATTAGCCACCTTCTGAAGCCTGATTCTGTCAATTCATCAAACTCATTCTCCATCAGGCCTTGTTCCCTTGCTAATGAGGAGTTGTGATCCCTTGTAGGAGGAGAGGCATTCTGGTTTCAGGTGTTTTGGGCCTTTTTGCGCTGGTTTCTTCCCATCTTTGTGGGTTTATCCACCAGTTGTCTTTGTTGTTGCTGACTTTCAGATTGGATCTGTGAGTGGATGTCCGGTTTGTTGATAATGAAGTTATTTCTGTTTCTTAGTTTTCCTTCTAACAGTCTGGCCCCTCTGCTGTAGGACAGCTGAGGTCCACTCCAGGCCCTGCTTGCCTGGGGATCACCTGCAGCAGCTGCAGAACAGTAAGGGTTACTACCAGTTTCTTCTTCTGCTATCTTTGTCCCAGAAGGATATCCACCAAATGTCAGTCTGAGCTCTCCTTTATGAGGTGAGTCTTTGGGTATATGGGGGTCAGGGAGCTCCTTGAGGAGACAGTCTGTCCTTTATAGGAGCTCAAGTGCTGAGCTGTGGGCTCCGTTGTTCATTCAGAGCTGCTGTGTGATTTCCCGTGCGGCAACCCACTGCACTGGCTGAAGCAGTGGCGCTGAGATTCATAGCGCTTTCCTGCCCGGGAATCTCCTGGCCTGGTTCACTGTCTCAATCCCCTTTTTAATCAGCTGAATGGGCGACTCTGCCTTTCTGGAGCTCCATTTGCCAGCTAAAAGGGCACCCAGTCCCGTGTATTTTGCATTGAGAACCACCGCGCCAGGATGCTGGCAAAACAGCTGTGCCAGCCAAAAGAGTCACGCTGGCAACCTGTGGGGCTCCTCCACCTGGGAATCTCCTGGTCTGTGGGCAATAAAAATCCATCTGGAGATGTGGCATCCACTCGCTCTCTGTGCTTTCTCTGGGAGCTGCAATCCTGAGCTGCTCCTAATAGGCCATCTTGGATCTCTCTCTCTGAAAATTTATTTTTTTTTAAAAAGTACACCCATCACATATGAAGTATTCTTGGCAAAATAAATGAGATCTGCATCTGCCTCTGGCCTGAACTTCCAACAAATATGGGAGGGGGCATAAGTCTATTAGATGACATCATGGACATGTCATCAGCAAAATCCAGACTGTTGGAAACTGCAGCAAAAGACCCAGTTTTTAAAACCAAAAATGCAATGAAATAAAAAGAGTTCAAAGAGTCATATTAATTAAGTCAGGTGCAGTGGCTGACACCTGAAATCCCAGCACTTTTGGAGGCTGAGGTGGGCAGATCACTTGAGGCCAGGAGTGCCAGACCAGCCTGGCCAACATGGGAAAACCCACATCTCTACTAAAAATACAAAAATTAGCCAGACGTGGTGATGCATGTCTGTAATCTCAGCTACTTTGGAGGCTGAGGCATAAGAATTGTTTGACCCCAGGAGGAGAAGTTTGCAGTGAACAGAGATCACACCAGTGCACTCCAGCCTGGGCAACAGAGCAAGACTGTTTCAAAAATATATACATACATACATAATATATTAATCATAATATATAGACTTTGTGTGTATTCTAAGTCAAAAGACTAAGATTTTTCTAAAAGTATATAGAACAATTAGGGAAATATAAACACAGACCAGACACTTGATATTATTAAAGATTAAAGTAAATTTTGAGTGTGATGATGGTATTGTGATGACATTTGTAAAAAGGAGTCTTTGACTTTTAGAGATACATACTGAAATATTTACAGATGAAATGATATGATGTCTGGAGTTCAAAGTAATGCATAGGAGGGAGGACATTGATAAGAATATGGACAAAAGAAGATTAGTCATAAATTGAAAATTGTTGAAATTGAGCGGTGGATACATGGGAGTTCGTTATACTATTTTTTCTCTCTTCTATGTTTGTCATTTCCCATAATAACAAGTTTAAAAAGAATATAAAGTCACCCAAGTTTATGTGAACCTTTCTGGAAATGACCTAATGGGTCATAACTGAGCTTTGCAGTTGGGTAAAAATCTACCAGCCCAACGTCAGCATGGCAGTGCTGCCTTGAGATCATAGAAGGAATCTTACCAGTCAGGAAGTGCACAACAAGCAGCATGGATGGCATTTTCAGTTTTTATTCTAGTGACAATTTGTGCATTTCCTGTCTTGTTGTTCTTTCAGCACCTTGCTGGTGCTGGACAGCTACTGTGACTGGTAGCTTGTAACTCTGTAGCCCATGCCTGCTTCTTTTCCTCCTCTAAGGCCTTTGCAGGGTGAAAATTCTCTCTCTCTCTTTTTTTTAAACTAAGACAGAATCTCTGTCTGGTGTCCAGGCTGGAGTGCAGTGGCATGATCTCGGCTCACTGCAACCTCTGCCTCTTGGGTTCAGGCAATTCTTATGCCTCAGCCACCTGAGTAGCTGGGACTGTAGGCGCACAGCATGACGCCCAGCTAATTTTTTTTTTTTTAAGTAGAGATGGGGGTTTTGCCATGTTGGCCAACCTGGTCTTGAACTCCTGGGGGCAAGTGTTCTGTCTGCCTTGGCCTCTCAAAATGCTAGAATTACAGGACTGAGCTATCATGTCTGGCCTATTCTCTAGTTATAGGGGAATTTTCCAATATCACCAGAAAGAGTCTATAGTTTCACTTTAAATATAAATATCTTGGGTATGTATGGTATACTTTTATCTTATATAAGTCCTATATACATATATATAGTCCCATAGGCCCTTGTATGTATATAGGACTGTACAGTTTCCAAGTGTTTTCTAGTACAGTCATTCATTCAGTGAATAGTAAATGCTTAAATGCCTGGCATTGTACTAGAAGATGAGGATACAGTCTTTTCATGTCCAGATTCTAAGTACATTCTAGTGTAAGAAGGCATCAATACACAGGTGAAAAAGCTAATTACAGATTTTGGAAAGTACAATGGGGGAGGTAATAAGTGGAACTGTGATAAAGACTGATGGACGAAGACCCTGCTGTAGCAAGAAAAGACCTCTCAGAGCATGAGACGTTTAAGCCGAAATCTGAAGGATGAAAAGGAGGTTTTGATGATGGGAAGAATGGAGGGAAAAGCATTCCAGGTTTAGGGAGCAGAGTGTGAAGATGCTGAGGAGGGAAAAAGCTGGTGAGTCAGGAAACTGTCAAGGTCTATCATAGTCAGAGTCAAATGAGAAAGATGGAGAGTGGCCCAAGGGATAGGAGCTGATCTGGTCTTCAGAATTACCACATGGCACTGTCCTCCTTGTTCCTCTCATTTCACATATAGGACAACTGAAGCAACCCTCTATGTCACTGCTAATAAGTCATGGAATCAGGGCTTGAATCCTCTTCCCCAGACTCCAGATCTAGTGTTCCTTTCCAGTAGATAAAATAAATCTGTTAGAGTCTTAGTCTCCTCTTGCCTTACTTTCTCACAACCAGAGGGGTCAGTTTAAGCTGTGCTTAGTGTGACCAGAGTGAGGGACTTGAATTGTAAGAGAGACAAGATACCACATGCTCCTGAAATCAACGTCAGGATTTTTTCACAGGTTTCGTTGTGGGAGTCGGAAATGTGGGCACCACTTTTTAATGTCTTAGAAATGTCTGTGGGTACACAGCAGAATTTACTGTCATATCCATCTGCTTCTCTCCCTCTGTCTTGCTGAGTAACCTGCCATTTGAAACGAGGAATCCGCGCCCCATTATGTCATCAGGGTCCATTAAGATATTACTCTGATTCCGGGGGAACATCAGTTCCGAATACAGAGGAACTTGCTTTCATCTTCCAAGGGATGCCAACTGTTGATTTCTTGTTCCTCTTCAATGGGAAACATAATAAAAAATCTTCTGGAGGAATTTTCCTACTGGCAGTGATCATTTTAATAGCAAACTTGAGCCAGGTCACAAAGTGGAAGAAATTTAATGATCTTACTGAGGGAAGGTCTTGCTTCATTGAGGAGCAGGGGGAGGAAGGAGAAGAGGAGAAAGAGGAGGACATAGAGGAGGAAGGGAAGGAAGAGAAGAGGAGGAAGGAGATGGGGAGGAGGAAGGGGGAAGGAAGAGGAGGAGGAGGAGGGAGGGGGGAGGAGGAGGAGACAGACTAAGGAACAGACAAAGTACTAAGTACCTTCCATACTCTTGTTAATCATCACCATAAGCCAGCAAGGCTGGGAATTATCATCACTTTTCTGTAAATGAGCAAACTGAGGCTAAGCAAGGTGAAGAGACTTGCCCAAGTTCACACAGGAGGAGGCTGAGCCAGGTCCCTGTAGTTCCATTTCCGTGAATCACACAGCTTCTCTCTGGATGCTTTGAAAAGTGAGTGGCCCTTGCTTTCTCGCCCAAATCGCACACAACTCTAACTTGCCTCATGAACTGACAATCCATTGCTTTATCTTTGTTATCGGTTGGTGCTTTCATTATGCTGTAGCATTGTCATGTTTAAAAGTGTAACTTCCAAGTGCCTAATTTTGCGTGCAAGAAAAGGCTCAAAAAGGTGACAAATGTGTCCAAAATCATCCAGTGAATATGTGGCACAGCCAGCACCCAAGTTCTAACTCCAGGTCTACTGCCTACTTCTCAAACCACAGCTGTCTTGTTCTTGCCCAAGATCGTCTTCTTTATCTTTGTTGTTAAGCTGCAGGGTTGACCTAATTGAAAACAATCTTTTTGTGTGTGAATTAAAAGAGATTTTCAATTTGCTTAGAGCTGAGATTAAGCCTAAGAGAGGTACTTAGTTACCAAAGTCTACCCCCAGGAAAAACTGGCTGAATTGAAGTGTGTGTCCACGTGTGAGTGCACGCACACACACGGACGTGCACGTGTGCATGTGGGGTATGAGGAGGAGAGTGGGGCACTTTTATATATGTACTGGTTAAAATTTAGTGACAGAACTGCCTGAATGTGTGGTTAATGATTGCTTGAGCTCTGCCTTCCACTCTCAGCTTTGGAGTGGGTGGTACGCTGTATACAGAGCACCTAGCGTGCGCACAGAACTCTCCTTTCATTTCTACACATAAAGGGCTTAACATAGTATCTGGCAGATGGTATGCAATGAAATTGACTTTAATTATAATTATTTCATTTAGGGTGAGGTAATACTATTTTTTCGGTTTTACAGATTAGGAAATGGAGACTTCATGGCTTAAATAACTTCCTAAAATCACTCAATTAGCGAATGATAAACCCAGGATTCAAACTCCAGTCTGTTTTCTCTTCCCCTCTCCTTCCTTCTCTCCTTGCCTTCCTCCCTCCCTCCCTCCCTCCATCTCTCCCTCTGAGGCTATTGCTCTGTTGCCCAGGCTGGAGTGTGGTGGCACAGTCATGGCTCACTGTAGCCTTGAACTCCTGGGCTCAAGGAATCCACCTGCCTCAGCCTCCCCAGTAGCTGGGATTACAGGCATGTGCTACCATACCTAGCTTGTTTAATTTTTGAAACTGGTGTCTTGCCTGTTAGCTTTAGATTGAGCAGGTCTATGTAATAAGCTGGTTGGTGAGAGATTAATCACTACAATCAGTTAGAGAAGGAGGAAGTCAACTCTTTCTTTGTTGTTGGAATCAGAACCAAAATTATTTGGGGCCCTCCTGTTTCAGGTCTCTAGTGAATCTCATTTACAGCAGTGAGCTGAATTCATGCAGAAAAACCATTTTGTATTCCACTCATGTGGCAGCCTTTGCCTGGTAAGACTTGGTTCTCAGATCTCATTTGTCACCCGATGTGGTGTCAGGCTGGCCACCCGATGGATAGTGGCTTCCCTCAGAGGGATAAATCTACAAGTCACACCAGCTGAATGGCTTCAGAGGACACATATCATTTGTGAGGCTCCTAAAAGTGGGAGCTGCATGCCTGTGACTTTCATTTTTCTATAATTCCACTGGTGACATTAGTTGTGTTAAAAAGGCAGCACAGACTTGGTTCTAAGTATTCTTGGATGCTGAATGCTACCAGCACTTCTGACTCTGAGTTGGTTCAGGGTCCTGGAGCTTGCAGTTTTCTGTTGGGTTCCAAATGCCAACTTTTAAGAGGAGGATTGGGTTCCACTCTTACAGCTAATAAAAGACTCACAGAACAGAGGAATGAACGTTCAACAAAGGATCAGAACACCGGGATCTGGCAGCAACTTGTTTGGTTACAGGAGGCCCGTTAGTGTCCTGTCTTTTGGATATGTGAGAGAGTTAGGTTATATAAGTGTTTCCCAGAATATGGGGCTGCATGTAACCTTGGGTAAATGAGATGGTGTTAGGTGACACAGCCCCAGTCTTAAAGAACACAGACTCACATTGTAGTCATTCCATGGTGTCTGGCTAGGATTTAATGATATGGTTTGCTTTATGTTCATGGTGATTATTTATGTAAGTGACACAAGGCTTCTCATTTATATAAGCTATAAAAATTCCCTGAGAATAGCTTAATTACATTTTAAAAAGTGAGTTTGTTTATAGACTAATAATAAATAATGGAAAATATCTGTGATTGAAGTTAAAGAGAAACTGTGATTGTGGAGGTATCTATTTTTTCTTTTAGTTCCATTCTTTATTTTGGGGGTTCTGTTATTAAGTTCATACATATTTATGGTTATTATATCTTTCTGATGAATTGACCCTTTTCTCATTATGAAATGCTCCTCCAGGAATATTCTTAGCCTTGAAGTCTGTTTTATCTGATGCTAATAAAGACGGTGCAGTCTTCTAACACTTCCTGGTTGTGTGGTGTGTCTTTTTCCATTAATTTACTTTCAACCTGTCTGTGTCTTTACATTGAAAGCACATCTCTTGTAGATAGACAATAGTTGGTCTTGTTTTTGTTTGATCCATTCTGAGAATCTAAAACTTTTAGTGCACAATCGTTTAATGCAATTATCAATGTGTTTGGGCTAGGCATGTTTATTGTTGTTTCTATATTTCCCCTCTGTTTTTCATGTATCTCTTCTCCTTTCTGGCTCTATTAGTTTTCTGTTGCTGCTGTGACGAATGATTCACAAACTGAAGTGTTGTGGAACTGGGGTTCCCATTGATTTGCAGTCTGTGGATGGTGGGCTGCTCCTAGAGAAATCTTTCTCATGTTCTCCATGTAGCCCCTCCAGCAATGGTGAGTGAAGATCCTCTGACACTTTGAGTCTTTCTGACTTCTCCTCCACTACTTCCATGACTCCAGCTAGAGAAAGTTCTCTGTTTTTCAGGGGACATGTGAGTAGGCTTCATGGAATATTCCAGTGATCTGTCTCTGTTTTTAGGTCCATAACCACTTTTTTTCATGTAACATAACACATTCAGAGGTTCCAGGGTTAAAGGTGTGGACACCTTTGGGGGATTCATTTTGCCTATTATATCTACCTTCTTTTGGATTTTTAGAATATTTAATGCTTTATTTTAACCTATTTATTGGCTTTTAATCTATATCTCTCATCTCAATAGATGCAGAATCATCTTAATAGATGCAGAAAAGTATTTGAAAAAATTTAATACCTTAATTCCTATAAAATTTAAATTCCTTCTATAATCATGCTGAATATTTACGTGATAAAAGCATATCTAATAAAGGTCAAATACAACAAGTTCACAACAAACACCATACCCAATGGTGAAAATTGAGAGCTGTTTCTCTACGATCAGGAACAAGACAAAGATGTTCAATCTCACCACTTCTATTCAGCATAGTACTGGAAGTTCTAGCCAGAGCAATTAGGCCAGAAAAAGAAATAAAAGGCATTCAAATTGGAAAGGAAGAAGTAAAATTGTCTCTATTTGCATTTTTAAAGTGATTGCTTTAGGGATCACATGAAACATCTTTAGCTTTTCACAGGCTACTTAGGATTAGTATTGCGTTGCTTCACATCCAGTGTAGAAACCTTTCAGTCTGTGGCCCATTCACTCCCCTCACCATCCTGTATGATATAGTGTTATATGCATTGCATCTGTACATTAATACCTCAAAAGGCAATGTAAGGATTTGTGCTTTAAATAGCCTTATGCATATGTATTTTTAAAAAATTGAATAAATAGTCTTTTATGCTTACCCATATATTTATGTTTCTAATGCTCTTCATTAATTTCCGAAGGAATCTGAGTTTTCTTCTGTATTATTTCCTTCTGGTATCAGCTTGAATAACTACTTCCTTTAGCATTTTTTTTGAAGGGCTGGTCTGCTGGAAATGAATTCTCCTAGTTTTCTTTTATCTGAAAAGTCTTTAATTCTTTTTCATTCTTGAAGGGCATTTTCACTAAATATAGAATTTAAGTTTTTTTCCCCCCAGCACTTATAAAGACATTATTCCACTGTCTTTTGGACTCTAGTTTCTAATCTTAAGTCTGTGAAAAATTTGAATCATTGTTCTCTATATATAATGTGCTATTTTTCTCTTGCTAATTTTGAGATTTTCTTTCCTTTTCATTTTCATCAGTTTGACTATGATGTGCCTAGCATGGTTTTCTCCACATTTGTCCTATTTTGGGTTCTCTGAGTTTCTTGAATTTGTAAATTTGTGTCTTTTACCAAATTTCTTTTTGGCCATTATTCTTCAATATTTTTTCCCTACTCCATTCTCTTTCTTGTAGGGACTTTTGAAACCATCTTTGCACAAACTGTAACTGAGAAAATTATGACAGTGAAAGAGATCTGACTTAAGTGACTTCATCTTGCTTCTAACCTCCAAGTTGTCCTTGTTTATTCCTGGGCGTAGGTGTAGACCAAAATAGCCTTCAGAGAAACTTAGTTTGTAGTTTAACTGAAACAGAGATATTAGACCTTTCCCAAAACAAACACCCTGCCTACCTAAACTTTAGACTGCCCAAAGCCACGAGATGAGAAATTATGGTTTAGGAGTCATGCAGCTGAAGGCTGCAAAACTCTAACTGCCTCAAATTGCTCCTGGGTATAACATCACTATTGTAAAACCTAAGATCAGTACTTGAGGTATTTTGCAGACACTGCAAAATTGTCCAGGAGGACAGTTTAAACTCCCTGTGATTTTATCTCCAGCCAGCCAATCAGAGCTCCTGACTCACTGGCCCCCTACCCATGAAAATTATCCTTATAAACTCTGATCCCTGATTTCTGGGGGAGACTGATTTGAGTAATAATGAAACTCTGGTCTCCTGCACAGGTTGCTCTGTGTGAATTACTCTTTCTCTACTGCAATTCCCCTGTCTTGGTAAATCAGCTCTGTCTAGGCAGTGGCAAAGTGATCTTGTTGGGTGGTTACATTTTAATCACATGTATGTTAGACCTCGCTCTGTTTATTTATAAAAGTCCCTCTGCTTAAGTAATTTCTGTTGATCTACCTTCAAGCTCTCTGACTCCTGCCTATGTCGTCTTCATTCTCATATTAATTCCACTCAGTAAATTCTTTATTTCAGATATTTTATTTTTCAGTTCTAATTTTTGTATTTTTGTATTTTTATATTTTCCTCTTCTGAGACTTCCTACCTTTTTTTCTTTGTGATGAGCATATTTTCCTTTACCTCATTACATATATTGTTAGAATAGCTGCTTTAACACCTGGGTCGTATTGGGATTGGCCTCTGTTTATTATCTTTTTTCCTTGAGAATGGATCAGGTTTCCCTATTTCTTATATGTAAAGTAATTTTGAATTGTACTAGCACTTTATGAATTCTATATTGTGGGTTATATTATATACTTTTTAAAGAGTATTCATCTTTGTGTCTTAGCAGGTATTAACCTGCTTATATTTAAATTTCCGTCTTTGTCTCTTGGATGGAAGCTCAATTCTCAGTCCTTCTGGGTTTAGATGGAAACTACTTTGAGCCTTCTCTACTCACCCTTTGTTCAAGGACTGGCCAGATACTTGGGCAGAATTTACATATATATGCCAAGATTTCCCTTCTCTAATTATGGGATTTTTACTTTATCTCTGCTGGCCATGGATTTCCAGGTCTCTAACTTCCAGCTTCTCAGGCCAGAAAGAGATTGGCTTTTCCATTAGACATTGAGCCACCCAATCCCATTTTAGGAAAGCTGCATGCCATCAGGTCTAGGTGGTAAAAATGTAGAACTTACTCTATGATGAGCCCTTCTTCCATGTTTCAATGTCCTGGTAAAATCTACTGGATATTTTCATCCTATAGAACCTTCAGGTATTTTTTTTTCCTCCTAGCTTTAATTTTTTATCTATTTGAGTGTGGGAGGAAATCTGTTGAGAGATTTCCTGCCATACCAGAAGTAGAACTCTTACTATCTTCTGTGGCTCTCTTACATTTCTACATTGCTAGAACTATCTTTGCAGATAAACTAGATCAGAAAATCTTTATGGTGAAGTTAGACTGACATGTCATCTTCTGTAGCCATCTCATTTTGTTACCTGACATTGCCAGTTTTACATTCTTATATATGGTTGCTACAAGATATAGGAGCTAGAAATGAGAATCATTTTATTGTCAGTCACAGTTCTGTGGGTCGACTGGGCTCTGTTAGGTGGTTCCTCAGCTCCATGTGATAACAGCTGGAGCTGCAGTTCCCTGAGAGCACAGTTGGGCTAGAATGTATGAGACGGCTCATGATATAGCTAAGTAGTTGGAGCTTGCTATTGGTTTGGGGGCTTAGCTCACTGCCTAATGTTACCTTTCTGTATGGCTTGGATTTCACAAAGCATGGCAGTTGAGTTTTGAGTTGACATACCCAAAGGCAGTGTTATATGAGGGAAGAAGTGAAAGCTTCTGTTTCACTTAAAAGTTAGGCTTTTCTATTGGTCACATAGTCACTGTGCTGGCCAGATTCAAGAGGATAAAGTAACTCCACCTGTCAATGGGAAGGATAACAGAAAACAGTGTGCTCATCCTTAATTCGCCCCACTTCACACTGCCTGCTCTTATTTATTACCCATGGTCTTTGTTCATGCCTTGATCATCTCTTTACAGAATTCTTGAAATAGCCTTCTAACCTTTTCCCTTCCCTTCAGACTTGCCTCTCAAATGACCGTCTACACAACTGTCTTCTCCAGAAAGCCTTCCTTTATTTCCCAGGATAAATGAGCCTTTCATCTCCCCATTATTCCATAGCATTCTGTAATACTTTAACATTTACTACATTGTTCTGAAACTATAAAATCTATTTGTTTTTCTCACCAACAGTCTATGTTTCTCAGGGGAAGGAACTATATTTGATATATCCAATATTTCTCCTGTTGGGAGTTTACCAGCCTGTAATTTTCTTAAGGTGGGGGATTTTGCCTGCTTTATTTATATTATCGCCATTGCCTAACTTTGTGTCTAGCTCATCAGAGATGCTTAATACATATCTCTTGAACCAAAATGATTTTTTAAAAAATTCACATTGTCAGTTAAGGCAGAACAAGAACTGGATTTCAGATTTATTTTCGCTCTAAGTTAATTCTTTCTAGGGCCCTCCAGCAGCCAAGTGAATCTAAACAATCCTCAAGGCCTCTTTTCCTTAGCAGATCTATCGTATCTTTATCCCCATATCTCAAATGCACTTTCTTTCATATGTTTTAAAATATAAATTGAGCTTAATAAGATGAAAAGGTTTGAGGATTTTCCTGCATTGGTCTCTATTCCAGTCTCTCTGATGAGCAATGCACCAAAATACTGCTCTGTTTTCTAGCTTTAAACTTGAAGAAATAAGCTCCAAGCTCCAGGGCTAAGAAATGGATTGTACATTAAAGACTTGTTGCTTTGGACCATAAACCTTACAGGTCACTTTCTTCTGGAATAGTGCTAATAAAGAGAAAACAGTTAAATGATTCACCTTGAGGCCTAGGAGGTTGGATCCTGAAGGCTGAAGTCAAGTGTTTACTCAAACATTGAATTTGAGCTGCTTTTTTCTATATAAGCGATCCCAGTGCTTGCTGCAGAACAAGAACTCAGTGGATTTCTTTGATGTCAAGGTTGGCTGAACCTAGAGTGTTGATTCTTGAACTGTAGTGTGTATAAAATTACTTGGAGAGTGTGTTAAAACACCAACCCTGGACCCCACTTCAGAGAATTCTAATTCAGTAGGTCTGGGATGGGGCGTGAGAGCAGGCATGTCTGTGAGTCTCCTGTGAGCTGCTGATGCAGCTAAGGCCTTAAGGCAGAGTTGTTCGACAGTGGAATTCTTGACATTTTGGGCCAGATAATTCTTTGTTAGAGGGAGCTTTCTTGCTCATTTTAGAATGTTTAGCAGCATCCCTGGTCTTTACCCATTAGGTGCCAGTCATACTGTGCCCCCTAGCTGTGACCGCTAAGCATGTCTCCAGACACAGCCAAATAGCCCCTGGTAGAGCACAGACACTGCATGTTGAGAACCACTGCTCTTGGGTTTCGGGATGGCTGTGGATTGTAAATTTGGGTGGTGGACGACAAAGTCAGTTTTAGAGTTTTTGTTGTTAGGCTGGCTTATGGGGCACCTTGAACATCCAGTTATTTAAATGTCAAAGCCCAGTGAGATGATCTGGATTTGGAAGCCATTGGTATATATTTAAAACCGTAAAGGATGGATAAAAATGTCCAAGTAAATGATGTACCAAGTGAGGAACAGTGGATGCAACACAGAGACTTGGGGAATAGTAACTTATTAAAAGGCAAATGAAGAAAGTGTGCACATAAGAAGGAATGATCAGGGGGACATAAGAGAAGGACAAGGAGAAAAAGATGTTTCAGACAGCAATGGAGGAGAGTGTGTCATGGAGAAAAGGGAGGTGATGTCAGTAGAAGAAAGATTCAGTAACATCAAGTTCGAAAAAGGACCATGGGACCGGGAGATGACCTTGACCACAGAGGCTTGTTTTGTGTGACGGGATGGCCACTGACTCCCTGTGTCTACTGAGCATTTGAAGTGTGGCTAGTGTGAGCTGAAATGTGCTGTAAGTGCTAAATTCACTCTGGATTTCAGACTCACTATGAAAAAAAGGAATGCGAAGTATCTCATTAAGAATAATTTTTATATTGATTGCACATTAAAATGATAATATATTAGATATAGTGAGTTGAATAAGATACATTATTAGTATTAATTTCAACTTTTTCTTTTTACTTTAACATATGTGGTTGGCACTGTGTCTTTATTGGACAGCACTGACAGAGAATGGCATTTCCATGGGGATGGCTGTGAAGACTAAGAACAGTTGACAGTGAGTTGAGAGAGTGGAAGGTGAAGATGTGGAACTGCAGGGTGGACAGGTGACCACAATGGAGAGCATGGACTGCTTGCTGTTCGGCTGAACAGGGAAGATGAATGATGGCATTGCTAGCTAGAAGAGGCTGTGATACAGATGATTAAATTTTTAGGAAGAAAGAGACTTGTGGGTGTTTGAGGACAAGTGTTTAAAACTCAATAGAGGACCTGGCACAGTGACTCACACCTGTAATTCCAGAACTTTGGGAGGTTGAGGTGGGTGGATCACTTGAGGTCAGGAATTTGAGACCAGCCAAACCAACATGGTAAAACCCTGTCTCTACTAAAATTACAAACTTAGCGGGGCGTGGTAGTCCCTGCCTATAATCCCAGCTACTTGAGAGGCAGAGGCAGGAGAATCGCTTGAATTTAGGAGTCAGAAGTTGCAGTTAGCTGAGATCACACCACCGCACTCCAGCCTGGGAAACAAGAGTGAAACTCTGCCTCAAAAAAATAAATACAGCCAGGGGCGGTGGCTCACACCTGTAATCCCAGCACTTTGGAAGGCCTAGGTGGTCAGATCACCTGAGGTCAGGAGTTCGAGACCAGGCTGACCAACGTGATGAAACCCTATCTCTACTAAAAATACAAAGTTAGCCAGGCTTGGTGGCACAAGCCTGTAATCTCAGCTACTCAGGAGGCTGAGGCAGAAGAATTGCTTGAAACTAAGAGGCAGAGGTTTCAGTGAGCCGAGATCTCGTCATTGCACTCCAGCCTGGGCAACAAGATAAATAAGTAAATTTTGTCTATAAATAAATAAATAAATAAATGTCAATAGAGGCAAAGAAATGATAGGTACGGGGAGAGAAGAAAGAAAGAAGCAAGACAAAGCTTAGAGAGATCATCATTGAATGGGTAGGGGGAGTGTCAGGGAGATTAACTTGTATCTGTTTTCAACCTCTTTGAGCTTCCTCCTTTTTTCTTGCAAAATGAGGGGAAGAATCATGTTGCCATAATAATGCCTACCCATGGGGTTGTCCGGAGGTTTACCTGAGATAATAGATGGGGACTAACTTTGGAAGTAACGAAACCTGTATGAAAGAGTTTCAGCCACAGTCACAGTGTCTTTCTTTTTGACATTTCACTACCTTTGCCTCCTAATGCATTCATAATTTATATTCTTTAAAAATTTTTTTATTTCAATAGTTTTTGGGGTGCAGGCAGTTTTTGGTTACAAGAAAAAGTTGTCTAGTGGTGATTTCTGAGACTTTGGTGTACCCATCACCCAAGCAGTGTACAATGTGCTCAATACGTAGTCCTTTACCCCTCACCCCCTCCCAACATTTCCCCACCCCTAAGTTCCCAAAGTCCATTATGTAATTTTTTTTTTTTTTTTTTAGATGGAGTCTCACTCTGTCACCCAGGCTGGAGTGCAATGGTGCAATCTTGGCTCACTGAAACCACCACCTCCTGGGTTCAAATGATTCTCCTGCCTCAGCCTCCCCGAGTAGCTGGGACTACAGGCCCACACAACCATGATTGGATAATTTTTGTATTTTCAGTAGAGACAGGGTTTCACCATGTTGGCCAGGCTGGTCTAGAACTCCTGACCTCAAGTGATCTGCTCACCTCAGCCTCCCAAGGTGCTGGGATTATAGACATGAGTCACCCCACCCAGTCCATTATGTCATTCTTATGCCTTTGCATCCTCATAGCTTAGCTCCAACTTATAAGTGAGAATATAATGATATTTGATTTTTCATTCCCAAATTACTTAGTTTAGAATAATGGCTTCCAGCTTCATCTAATGCTGCAAGACATTATTTCCTTCCTTTTTATGGCTGAGTAGTGTTCCATGGTAAATATGTACCATGTTTTCTTTATCCACTCGTTGGCTGATGGGCACTTAGGTTGGTTCCATATCTTTGCAATTGTGCACATAATTCATGTTCTTTATTGCCACAGAGTCGCAGGAAGAATTCACACCAAATTTCAAAATGTGGGACCTGTTAAACACAGAATTTACCACTGAAGTGTGGAACATGAGTCACTTAATAGTGCTGAACTAATAGTGAGAATTTGATAGTGAGAACTTAATAGTGACTCATGTTCCACTACTGCTGAAGAGTGGAAAATGAGTCACTATTAAACAAGAATGGGCATTGGGTAACCTTTGCACTGTGATTCTTAAAGTGTGGTTTCTGGACCAACATCATCAGTATTACTTGAGATAGGGCCAAAATATGCACATTCTCAGGCCCATATGCATCCTACTGAATCAGAAAGTGAGGGGCAGGGCTTGTCAATCTCTGTTTTAACAAGCTTTTTGGGTGATTTTGATCAAGGCTTATACAGTGTTCATGGGAGCATAGATTAGTGCAGCCATTGTGGAAGACAGTGTGGCGATTTCTCAAAGACCTAAAGACAGAAATACCATTCGACCTAGCAATCCCATTTCTGGATATATACCCAAAGGAATATCAGTCATTCTATTATAAGGACATATGCAACTATTCACAATGGGAAAGACATGGAATCAACTTAAATGCCCATCAATGATAGACTGGATAAAGAAAATTGGTAAATAGACTCCACAGAATACTATGCAGCCATAAAAAAGGAAAGAGATCGTGTCCTTTGCAGGGACATGGATGGAACTGGAGGCCACTATCCTTAGCAAACTAACACAAGAATAGAAAACCAAATATCATATATTAATACTTATAAGTGGGAGCTAAATGATGAGAACACATAGACACATAGAGTAGAAAAACACACAAGGGGGCCTTTCAGAGGGTAGAGGGTGGGAGCAGAGAGAGGTTCAGGCAAGTAACTAATAAGTACTAGGCTTAATACCAGGGCGATGAAATAATCTGTTCAACAAACCCTCATGGCACAAGTTTACCTATGTAACAGACATGCACTCGTACCCCTGCACTTAAAAGTTAAAAAAAAGAAAAGTTCAGAACCCTGACCTTGTGAAATCAGATGACTTCTCTTTAAGGGCAAGAATTCTCAAACCTTGGGAAACTAGTTAAAATTCAGATTCTGGGCTAAAGATGTTACATATTTTTAAAATCCCAACATTATTTTGATAAGCTACCAGAATGAATTATAAAGCAGTGGTTGGCAAATATTTTCTGTAAAAGGCCAGATAATAAATATTTTAGGCTTGGCAAATTGAGAGGCCATATACTCTGCTGCTGTAGTACAATGGCAGACACAGACAATACATTCAGGAAAAGGCTTGGCTCTGCTTTTGGGCTATATAAAAGAGGCTGTGGGGAGGATTTGGTCCACAAGCCATAGATTGTCAAACCTGCTTTAGAATCTAAATATCACCCTTGACTGTGATCCTGGGTGACTTCCTATCCATTCATTTATTTTCTTTAATTCCACACATTTAATTTTATTGGGCCTCAGCTGTGTGCCAGACATGGACTGGACATCAGAGATTGACTGTTGGCTTCTGGCAAGATCCTTGATCTCATGGAGCCTGCTGTCTCATCAAGTGTTGGGGAAATTATTAAGTGGGATCAACATCGATTGTGATTTCTGTTTAAAATGGAGGAGAGAGAGTTTATTCACTATCCCAAAAGTCTCTTATTCGATAGCTCAGCCCAACATACTTTGTGTTCATTTTCCTGGCTTCCTAGCTGCCCAACTTTTAATGATGTTGTGGCAGCTTTGGGAGGGCATTTTTGTTCCATCTCCCCAGTTGCCTGGAATTCTTTGCAAATGGTTGACAAAGTTTCCTTTACCACTAGGCTATAGCCATTTGTGAGTCAGATCAGACCAGCTGGTTGATATGGCACAGAGAGTTAGTAGAGGGATCTGTTCTAGCTGTTGGTATGGAGATGCTGAAACACCCTGCAGTGTTTGTTCTGCCAGGATGTGGATATGCAACTGATAGTATTTAGTGGAAAAGTCTTACTTTATTAGAAACTTTTGACTAAATGGAAACTCTAGGTTTGTGAATCCTTTGAAGTATTTCCATAAGACCTGAGCGTTTCAAAAATTTATAGCTAATTTTGTTCATATTTGCATAAAAATGACTTCCTTTATTAGAAACTTTTGTCTAAATGGAAACTCTAGGTTTCTGCATCTTTTGGAGTAGTTCCCTGAGACCTGAGTATTCCCAGGATTTACACATAACTTGGTTTAGATTTGCATGCTTATTGGTCCAGAGGATTTGGCATTTCCTTCTCATATTCTTGAATCATATTTAATGATAGCAATATCACAGTGCCTAACAATTATTAAGCACACACTGTAAGACAGACATTGTGCTAAATAATTTCATATGTAATAGGAAGAATATGGTTGCCCTAAGATGTACATGCCCACATCTCCAGAATGCATGAATGTGTTGCTTTACAGAACAGAGGGGACTTTGCAGTTGTGAGATTCAGGGTTTAGGACCTTGAGATGCAGACGATCCTGGATTAGCGAGGTGGGACCAGCATAATCCTGTGAATCCTCAAAAGGGAAGAGCTTTTCCAGGATGTGGACAGAGAAAGATGTGAAGATGGAAGAGTCAGAGAGATGCAATGGTGCTGGCTTGAATATGAAGGAAGTGGCCATAAGCCAAGGAGTGCAGGCAGCCTCTAAAAGCTGGAAAAGGCAAGGAAGTGGAATCTCCCCTAGGGCCTCCAGAAAGGAAAGCAACCCTGTTGACACCTTGCTTCTAGTCCAACAAGACCCATTTCATACTTCAGAACTACAGAGTTGTAAGAGAGTAGATGAGGATTGTTTAAGCCACAACCAAATTGACGGGGATTTGTCATAGC
Source organism: Cebus imitator (assembly GCF_001604975.1). Taxonomy (NCBI): domain Eukaryota; kingdom Metazoa; phylum Chordata; class Mammalia; order Primates; family Cebidae; genus Cebus; species Cebus imitator. Next base: position 1,906,052 of record NW_016107319.1, read on the forward strand.
AGCAATAGAAAACGAACACACCATGGTTGATCCCATTAAATCCTCACAAGAACCCTCAATTAAGCACTAACAGTGGTCATGTTTTCGAGAAGAAGAATTCAAGGCTAAGTAATTGTGCTGGGTCTCACATTTATCAAGTGGTAGATGCAAGATTGGACCATTGGTTCCAGGGCCACACTTGTACTGCAAATTCACATGAACTCCACAGTGTGAATATCCACGTGGATATTTGAGGATTCCCTCCAAGTCTGTGCAGTGATGCCTTTGCACACACATCTTTGAGGATGCTCTTGCCTCATCCAAAGAGTCACCTGCAATCTCTGCTTCTTCATCCTTAGGCTGTGTTGTGTTTTATTGGGAGCCATCTCCAAATGTGCAGTCAGCCCAAATGGCGCCTTCCTCCTGTGCATCAGACACCACGTGTCCCATCACAGCACATACTACACAGTGCAGTGAGACTTTGTGTCTGGCCACTAGACTGTGAGTTCTTCCATTCCTGTACCACAAGCACTTCGTCTCCTCCACCAGGACATAGCACTATGTCTGGCACATAACTCACTAAAGGGCAAGCTCTATGAGGGCAGGAAGTTTTGTCCGTCATTGCTGTACTCCAGTGCCTAGAATAGTACCTGCACAGAGTAGCTATACAGTAAATATCTGTTGAATGGAAGAATTATTGAATAGCAGATTCTCAATAAATATACAGAGGTTGAAGGTTAATAAACCTGTAGTAATTATCTAAAAGCCCTTGTTTATGTGTCAGTAGTACTCATGGAAGTATAATTTACATATAGTATAATGCATGAATCTTAAGTGTAAAGCTCAATGAATTTTTACACATATGTACGATTGTGACCACACAGATCACGATGCAGAACATTAAAAAAAAATTGTTTAACACCACATGTTCTCACTTATAAGTAGGAGTTGAACAATGAGCACGTAGGGACACAGGGATAGGAACAACACACACCGGGGGCTGTCGGGGTGGGGGGCAAGAGAAGGGATAGGATTAGGACAAATACCTAATGCATGTGGGGCTTAAAACCTAGATGACGGGTTGATAGGTGTGGCAAACCACCATGGCACATGTATACCTATGTAACAAACCTACACGTTCTGCACATGTATCCCAGAACTTAGAGTACAATTTTTGTTTAAACTTAAGAGGTACAAGTGCAGCTTTGTTACCTAGATATATTGCAAAGATATAGAACTTTTCTAGTTCCCTATAAAGTTCTCATTTGCTCCTTTCTCAGTAACCCCAAGATAACCACTATTCTGAATTCAATCATTGTAGATTAGTTTTGCCTGTTCTTGAACTTTTATAAAATTTCCATTCTGTTCTGTTATAAATGGACTTGCACAGCATGCATTTTTTGTGGCTGGCTTCTTTTGCTTCCACATGATGCTTAAGTGGTTCATTCAACATGTTGAGTATAGAGAGCAATTTACTTCTGCACTCTTCTATGATTCCCCACCGCCCCCCACCCCCACCAACCCCTATATCATTAGATGAGTTCCCTATCTGGAGGATGTGACCTTCTATTGGATTATGGCTGTGTATTTCCATCAGAGTGGTAACCAGTGATTCAGACTTGGAATGTCTTCCTACTGGACCACAGCTTCAGTGATACAGTTCTTGGTGTATGGTTGAGGCTTAATAAAGGACCATTAAGTAAATGAGTACATGAATAAGTACTATACTTCTCTAACAGTCTATTGAGTGCTAAATTCATACATATATTGAATGTTTGCTATACACCAAGCACTGTAGTACTGAGTATTTTACATACATTATTGCACGTAAATGAAAACAACAACAAACTTGCTTGAAGGGTAAATGTTATTAGCTCTAATATATAACTCGGGAAATTGAGACTAAGAAAATTATAGCTGGGTGTGGTGGCTCACATCTGTAATCCCAGCACTATGGGAGGCTGAGGCAGGATGATCACTTGAGTCCAGGAGTTTGACACCAGCCTGACAACATTGGCAAAACCTTGTCTCTACTGAAAATACAAAAATTAGCCAGGTGTGGTAGAACACACCTGTAGTCCCAGCTACTTGGGAGGTTGAGGTGGGAGGATGGTTTGAGCCCAAGAGGCAGAGGTTGCAGTGAGCTGAGATCATGCCATTGCACTGCAGCCTAAGTGACAGAGCCTGATCCTGTCCCAAATAAATAAATAAAAATAAAGTATATTAAAAAGAAAAATTACATGTTAGAAACAAGTGATACAATTAATAAAAGACTAGTTGACTTCACAGCATATGCTCTCCTTACCTACCTAGGCTGCCTCATTTTCAAGTTAGTTAATTTTTCATTTATAAAATAAACAGGCTAATTACAGAAAATTTAAAAAATATAGAAAAGCAGAAACAAGAAAATAGAAAGGCATTCATATGCTATAATCCAAGGACAATCACTCTTAGTGTTTTGTGGTGTATTATCTTTTTGCATTATTTTCTGTGTATAGTTTATTACCTATTTAATATAGTTATGATAACCATATACATGCAAAATTATATCCAACTTTTTCATATAATCTCTTTTTAGGTTGCTATAAACTCAATATCTTCAATCTAATTTATTCAATATTTATTCAACTGATATTTATGAATTACCTACTATGGGACATTGCTCATTGTTGATTGAGCCCCTACTATGTGCAAAGTTCATTTTTTTTTTTTCTGCAAGGCTGTACTGTCTATTACCTGAGCCAGCTTAGTGGGGTCTCAATCCGGAAGCCACATCATCTCTGCCTTACAGCATTGATGTTGATCAATTATGTGGTTTCAGTGAGTTTCTAGGTTTGCTGGTATATGCTGTTTTTTTCTGAAATGGAGTTTCACTCTGTCACCCAGGCTGGAGTGCAGTGGCCCAATTTTGGTTCGTTGCAACTTCTGCTTCCCAGGTTCAAGCGATTCTTGTGCCTCAGCCTCCCGAGTAGCTGGGATTACAGGCATGTGCCACCACGCACAGCTAATTTTTGTCTTTTTTTAGTAGAGACAGGGGTTTCACCATGTTGGCCAGGCTGGTCTCAAACTCCTGGCCTCGGGTGATCCACCCATCTCAGTATCCCAAATTGCTGGGATTACAGGTGTGAGCCACCGCGTCCGGCCAATGTTTTTAATAAAAGAATAAAACCACAAGAAAACCATTGGCAAGCCCTCAAGTTCTTTGGACTCCTTGCTTCAGCACAGTGGAAAAGCCTGTGTAGCAAGTCAGAATGGTGACTCCTGGAATACATCATCCCAGGTGAAGAGTTCAGACTTTGCACACCAGCAGCTTGGGCTGCATATTTAAATACTAACCAGGCTTATTCTGCAAATAGATTGAAGGGATGCCAAAACCTCAGTGCCATAACTTGATTTTCAGAATCAGATGGAATCTACAAGCCTATTATGAGCTCCTATGGGGAGACAGGCAGGGCACAAGGAATTGAAATAGGAGGCGGAGACAGAACCTCATAATTTCACTCCAGGTTCAGGGATGAGAACTGGTTTGTGGGTCAGGGGTGGGAAAATGAGCAAGGCTTTTTAACTCTTAGGTGATTGGAGATGCTTTCAAGAGGGCTGTGAATCATTTGAGGGTGATTTCAGGGTACTGTGGCAGATAAGTGCAAATCAAGCCTATTTTGTTGGTCCAGATGAATACTGGTTCTTGTGACTCTCAAAACAAAATATTTGAATAGGAATGAGTATTCTAAGGTAGCATTGAGACAGACCACCGTGGCTCAGAGGCTCCTAGCAGTTGCTCAGTGACTTGAAAGGAAGGTGGTTGTAAAAATTTGGGGCATAAGCTGAACATTTGTCTGATTCAACATAAATTAGCACCTATTCTGCTCATTTTGTGCCTTTTCTCTACCAACTGCTCTATATTTATTCATTAATTCATTTATCTAACAAATATTAACTGAATACCTTCTGTACAGCCAGCATGAGGGATGCATCAGTGAACAAGCCCATGCTTGTATGGATTTTCCAGTCTATCGAGGCAGTTTATGCTTTCATATTTATTCAGCACCTATTATATGTGGCTTGGGGAGAGGTGGAAGTATGAAGCTATTCAGGTTCTAATTTCTGCCCTCAGTAGCTTGCAATCTGGTATGCAAGTGAATATGTGCAACTGAAACCTAATACATAGCAAGCATTCTTTCCCTAGCTCTCTGTAATTCTTGATAGTTAACTTGGGCAAAGTGCTTCCATCCATTGAGTCTGTCCTAGGACCAATTTGCAGATTACTTGTTTCATAGTCGATTTTAAAAGTATAGATTTCTGGGCCACACCTCAGACATATTGTGCCAGGTAAAATCTGTGGGAACAGAGTCCCAGGAGACCATTGGTAAAGATATGGAAGTGAGGTTGAACCTGTGTATGTGTGTGCACATGTCTGTGTGGTCATTGATGGGTATGAGAAGTAGTAAGTTTGGCAACTCACAGTCTTGTTTGCCAAGAAAGATGGTCTTAGAAAACCAACATCGCCCACATCAGCAAGAGGGAGCCATGGCTTTGTGGCAAGTCAACATTCAAGGAGGATGGATTTGATAGTAAGTTCAGGACAGGCTGGATGTTATTAATGGCAATTGTGATAACAACTATGTATTGGGAGTTAATTCCATGCCAGGTGCTCTTACATCCATTGCCACTTTTAATCCTCACAGTTATTTATGCAGAAGTAACAGTTCTCTTCATTTTTGGAGGAGGAAAGCAGACACAGAGAAGCTAAACAACTTGCTCAAAGTCACCCCAGCTTGGAGATAGCAGAGCTGTGATTCTAATGCAGTTTATCACTATCTCTCCTTCTCAGTATAACTGAGAGGAAAGACTAGAGAAGCATGTACCATCAACGTGGATAACAAGCCACCCTGTTCTTTGCAAATGTTGCTCATGGGGGCAACCAATGTGGCAACCCTAAGAGTGTGGTTGCTGGAAATCTCCAGGAAGAGGTCCAGGTGATGTTCACTTGCCCAACTCTATAGAAGACATCTCAAGTGAGATTCAAAAAGGTCCAGGAAATACCTCTCTGAGAAACCAAGCCCTTCAGAGTCATCGAGGGACATCTTTCGGTTGTTAAATTTCCCAATTGAAGAAGAGTTGAGATAGCCCATTTTGACGTGCTTTGCTGGGAATTATGATGTGATTACATCATTTGGGTAATCTCCCTATTGGAAACCGCCTCTTGGGTTTTATATTTGCTTTATTTCCACTACTCTGGCCACCCAGTGCATGCAGAAAACAACTGTAGATTGTGAATTCATCCCTGATAATGTCTTTCAAAGTGAATTGGGGTTTCACATGCGAAGGCATGAAAAAGGTTTACTAAAGGAAATCACAGTATCAGGACCCAAATGCTGAGGTATGTTCATAGAAGTGAAAGAGCTTGTTCCTCCTTGGGTTGTCCATGGGACAGGGGGTGGCTGTGTCCCACATTGAGAGCAGCCTTGGGTTTGGAGCTCAATCCCAGATCCACTGTATGTGTCCTGAACACGGGCAGCTCCCTTAAATAAATTTCCCTGAGTAAAATTAGGTGCTGGCACCAAGTGAGTGCTGGTCCCCCTGCCTGAGAAGAAGCCCTAGGCAGAGATTACACAGGACCAGAGTGAAAGCCAAAGGTATTCCCAGGGTGGAGGAAGTTAGGAGCATTTTGTGATCACAGAGAGGCAGAGGTATGCTAATAAGGGAATTAACACCTTTTCTCTGATTAGCAACCAGGGAATTATTGAAAGGGATTAGATAGAAACTGTGAAAAGATTCCTGGGTAACTGAGAGGTGAGAGGAAGGTAATAGCCTCTTCTTTAGACACAAAGGAATGCAAATACATTTTATTAGCAGAGAACCAGTCTCTCTCACCCTCACCCCACCGGCTTTCTTAAAGTCCCTCACACTGTTCAACACCCGCCTATGAGTGAGAACATGCGGTGTTTGATCTTCTGCTCTTCTGTCAGTTTGCTGAGAATGATGGTTTCCAGGTTCATCCATGTCCCTACAAAGGACCCAAACTCATCGTTTTTGATGGCTGCATAATATTCCATGGTGTATATATGCCACATTTTCCCTGTCCAGTCTATTATCGATGGGCATTTGGGTTGGTTCCAGGCCTTTGCTATTGTAAACAGTGCTGCAATGAACATTCGTGTTCACGTGTCCTTATAGTAGAATGATTTATAACTTTTTGGATATGTACCCAGTAATGGGATCAAATGGAATTTCTATTTCTAGGTCCTTGAGGAATCGCCACACTGTCTTCCACAATAGTTGAACTAATTTACACTCCCACCAACAGTGTAAAAGTGTTTCTATTTCTCCACATCCTCTCCAGCATCTCTTGTCTCCAGATTTTTTAATGATCGCCATTCTAACTGGCGTGAGATGTTATCTCAATGTTGTTTTGATTTGCATTTCTCTGATGACCAGTGATGATGAGAATTTTTTCATATGTTTGTTGGCCTCATGTATGTCACATGGACACAGGGAGGGGAACACTACACACTGGGGTCAGTGGGGGGAAATAGGGGAGGGACAGTCGGGGGTGTGGAGCTGGGGAGAGATAGCAAGGGGAGAGATGCCAGATGTAGGTGATGGGGAGGAAGGCAGCAAATCACACTGCCATGTGTGTACCTGTGCAACAATCTTGCATTTTCTTCACATGTATCCCAAAACCTAAAATGCAATAAAATAAATGGGAAAAAAAAATCCCTCACACTTGCCTCCTATCATGTGGCCTTTGCATATGAAGCACCTTCTGTGCAAGAGACATTCTTTCCTCTCCTCTTTGCCTAAATAACCCCTACTCCAGCATCTCCTGTTTGGAGAAGTCTTTGACCATCTAAATCATTCTGTTTCACCCTTTGTGCATTTTTAATGGACCATAAACTTTTCTTACAAAATGTGAATTTCAGTAGCACTTTTACATGTGTGTGGCTGTTTAGCTAATATTTGTCTTTTCCATCTGGACCATAAGCTCTATGAGTGCAGGTTTCATGGCTGTTTTTGTTCACTACTGGATTCTCAGCCTTCAGCACTGTATCTGGTCTAGAGATGAACAAATAATAGGTTAAATTAATGAATTAATTAAAGAAAGACACAGTTAAGTGATACTTGACATCTGGCTCACTGTGCAGTTCTAGAAGTTGGTAGGACTTGTATTATTTGTCATTCCTGTGAAGATACTGAAGCTCTGAAGATCAGTGATTATGAAGTGAGTTTCCTAAGACACACGGCTCATACATGACAAACAGGACTTGCACAGAACCCCCAAGAATTGGAGTTTTTATTCATCTTTAAGTATGGGTATTATGTTGCTTATAGATAGGAGTTTAAAATTTTTAAAGTTAAAGCATGAAAGTAACAGAAACAAAAACAGAAGACAGACAAGAAAGCCTACAGGACAGTGAATTCTTTCCCAACATCTCACTTCAATGTCAGCTACATTTGAAGAAAGTCTACTTGTTGCATTTAAATTACCTGTCACAAATCACAGTGTTCACCCAGTAGCAGCTAGGAGGGGCTGATTCAAGCCTCTGGGAATAGTTTTGTGTCTTGATCATGAGTCTGAACAACAGTACCTTACAAGGATGATGCAAGCCACTTTAAAGGGTGATGGAACCGATGATAGGAACCAGCACCTAACACCTGGCAGAAACTTTGTCAGTGTGATGCCCAAGCTGCTGGAGATTTCTACCCAAAGTTCACACAGCCTAATGGGTTTCCTCGTTTGTTGAAGCTGGCGGTGAGAGACAGTTTGAATGAAATGACTTCCTTGATGCTGTGTGACACAGGGAGCTCATTCACCTTGATGCACTTAGGCAAGATGCCTAACCTCATTCAAAACAAGCCAGTAAACCAGTAAACCAAAACAAAACCAAAAATGGAATTAAGCTCCTACAGTGCTGGATATACTATGATTAGTAAAACAAACAAAATAAAACATCACACACAGCCCTTGCCTTTCTGGAGCATTTATTTCAATGGGGGACACATACATTTATGAAAGAGGTCTATAAATCAATGTTGATTAACAGCGACATTAAGTACTATGAAAATATTAGGTTGGTGCAAAAGTAATTGCTGTTTTTGCCATTAAAAGTAGTGGCAAAGCCAGCAATTGCTTTTGCACCAAGCTAATACAAGAAAGAGCATAGAAGAGAGGAAATTTACCTAATCGGTGAGGGTATGGAAGCCATCCCTTAGGAAATGATGATCTAGAAATGAATGAAGGGAAGAACAGGGGTCCGACTAAGAAGGTAATAATAGTCCAAGGTAGCTGGAACAGGATGAACAAAGTCCCTGTGGTGGGCATGAGGTGGCTGAGAGGTCATTGCACCTGGTGAAGAGAAAGCAAGGCGGGGAGGCTGTGGTCTTTGACAAGACTACATACCCCACTGGTATCTGCAGGCCATGCAGTGATTTGTGGTATTTGTCCTTAGTGCCATTTGACACTGAATGGTCAGCACTGGAGTAGTGGTAAGCTCAGGCTGTTGAGAGGGTGAAACCCTCACTTTGACTCAGGCACTTGGCTGCAAGTTATTATTGATTTCCCACAGGGATAACACCAAACTCATCCCCAACTTCAACCAGGCAGTCTGCAGAAGTAGTACAGTCTGATCCCAGGTGGTGGAACCCACCTCATCACAGTGGCGATGTGTGTAATAACTATGGCGTAAGTCTAACTCCACTTGCTACAAACTTACCACTCCACACAATGAACAAAAAGGACGCTGGCCTGGAAAAAGGAGGACTTTGACTCATATTGAATTCTGGGTTCATCTCACTGCATAACTTGCTTTGTCAATGCATTTCATTTAAGTCTGGAGAGGATTTTAGTGCCGAGTAGAGAGATTCATTTAGAAGCAGAAGGCTAATTAAAATTCCAACCGTTTTTTTTTTTTTTTTAAAGCCAAGGGTACTTCTAATTTGTGGCCTGAAAATTTTGGTTGGCAGGGGACTGAAAAATGGAGAGATGAGTTTCTATGCCAGGATTGTCTAATCACCATTTTGCGTGAGCTTTAGAAAAGGAGTCATTCTGTAGGCTATTAATGAGGTGAGTGTTTAATGGCCCGTTGATGCTCCCCAATCAGATGTAGTGTCTTGGGTTTTTAATAAGGTCTGTTCTTGGTCCTTTTCAAATCAGAGAGTGTTGGAATAAATCCTTGAGGAGACATCACCAGAAAGATGATGCAATGTGTGTGAGCTGGAAAGAGCAGCCGTCTGAACTCCAGAGAGTGTCTAAGAAGCTGTCTGTCTCAATCTGCCAACCACGTGCACATCTAACTTTCACTTCCTTTCTGTTCTCTGGGGAGCAAGACGCAATTAGGTTTTATGTTTGCTCTGCAAAGAAAAAGTGGTGTCCAGCGTGAAGAACTAAGGATCGTATTCTTCAGCACTGAAGGTGTTTTGCAAGCATGCATTTTGGAGTTAAACAAAAAGGAAAAATGTTCACTTCATCTTCCTTTAGCATGCAGGGAATTGTTTCAGGACATCCTGTGTTTTCTGGCACAAGTTTCTCTGTCTAGCACAGAAGGATTTATGTAGAGGACCTGGTGAATGGGAAAATAGAAGAAGGCAGGACAAGGCGCCCCCTGACTCCAGTTTGAATCCCAGTATTTAGAGAAATTCTTCTCTAGACCTCTAAAATACTGTGTTTGAGAAGAAGCATGGGGGCCTCCTCCACTGTCCCCTTTACTTCTTGTGCCTCCGTGACTCCTCTGGACTGCTCTGAGGCTGTGCTTCTACTACTTGCCTTAAAGTCTCAGGTGAATGTTTCACTGCACCATGCAACAGTACCTTTCAGCCTTTGTCTTCCTAGACATTAGACACCTTTTGCCCCTGCCTTCATCTTCAAGCTTTCTACTCCATGGCTTGCTTCTAAGTTATCAAATCCCCAGCTTTCTCCTCGTAACTCTCCTACACTCTTTCTCTGCCTCCTTTCCACACATGCTCTCCTTCTGCTAATCCATACTTTATAAGGTTCTTCTCACTCCACTATATTAGGAGATGCCATCCACAGCTGTCAACAATCACCACCCCTAGCAGATAGACAACTTGTAAAGATCAAACCTGGGCCCTAACCTGTTTCTCATCTTCAGACCTGCATATGCAGCTTCTTGCTGGACTTCTTGCAGGGAGGTCTCAAAACCAGCTAACCCAAACCTGAATTCCACTTGCATTTCTCTGTCCCTCTACCTATACCCACTTCTGCCCTTGCTCAGTTATTGATTCAACAAACATTTACAGAGTGGCCACTATATGTCAGCTGCAAGGCTAGGCACTGGAGATACAATTGTGAGGAAGAAAGCAGGGTCCCTAACCTGCTCTCCACTTTTGTAAGTGACATCACCATTCACCTGGCAATCCTCCTTCACACCAAAATATACCTACCAATCCCATCTATGGGTTTCCAAGACCAATTGAAAATACCTTCTAAACATCTCTTGAACCTCCCTTTTCTGTGTCTGTATTTCAGCAATCCTAGTTCAGGTTTTGCCTTCTTTTCTGGAATTGCTTCAGTGAGATTGCTCTGGGTCTGCCTTCCTGCCTCTATTCCTTCCCTCCTCCAAGCCCTTCTTCATACTCAAACTAAAGTGGTCCTTCCAGCAGATAAAAATCTGCTCATGTCACACTGCTCCTTAAAAATCTTTTTCATAGATTCTTCTCATCAACCCAAGAAAGTGTTAACTCCTTGTCTCTTTTATCACTCCCTTTCTGTGTCTCAACATCCTTCCTCCTTTTCCATGCTCTTTCTCTCTCCCTCTTTTTCTTCCCTTTTCCCCCTTTCTCTTTCTTCTTGCCTGACTTTCTCCTTTTCATCCAATAATGATTTGAATGTCTTAAATCCAATCCCACAAATATAAGCATTGAGTTCCTTTCTATGGCAGGCTCTGTCATATGTACTTTGGGATCAACAAACAGAATATCCCTGACTTCATGGAGCTTATATTCATTCTATCAAATAGGAGATTGAACAGACAGAAAATACTGATAATAAGCATTGTAAATAAATCATATCAATTATATGGAATGTGAAGGCGACAGATGTCATGGAACCAGATTCAAAGGTATTATTATGAGCCAGACAGACATGGACCTAACCTTGGGCCCTAGCCGCACACTTCTCTGGCTTTTTTTTTTTTTTTTTTTAATTTTCCATGTTTCTGCAGCACCAAACTACTCACATTCCCAGTGGGTGCCATGATCTTCAATCTCTGTGTCTCTGCACAGTGTCTTTGCACACTGTTCTCTCTGTGCTCTCTCTCCAGCCCTTTCCAGCCTGTACCAGGCTGCCTTCCATCCACAAGGAGCTCAGGGGTTACTTGCTGGGAACCCTTTCACCCTCTCTTGCTGGGTTGGGTAGGTCCCCTTTCTTTGCATTCCCTTGGTGCCCTGAGCTTTATTTGGCCACAACTCTCACTACTGGCCCATGTTGAGGGTGAGCTGAGCTCTGTGGCTCCATGGCTTTTTCTCTGGATGGGTCTAGGAGGCCAGTGAGCCCTTCCCACTTCCAGCCTTAATTGTCTTAGGTACAAAGTAGGAAGAAAGAGATCCTTCTATTTATTTCTCGTGGTTACCATAAGGTTTGCAGAAAATATGAAATACCCAAGGGTGAGAGGTATCATTGGGGGCTGGGAGGTCACTGGACAGTTTGTGTCAGGAGTACCTTGGCCTTTGAGCCCCAGGGAAGGAGTCCCTTCTGTGTTCAACAACTCTGGAGAAGACAAACATACCTGAGGTTGAAGAACACGTGGGCTGACTTGGGCTCTCTCCTGCAGCCAGCTCTGAGTGTGATGGGGGCCAGGAAGCCCCAGGGCCCAGCATGAACATAAATGGACCTTCTTCAATTGTGTTTTTCTCCTTTCAAATAGTAATTTGGAACCCTTTGCAGAGACTGACATTCAATTTCTTTTTCTATGTCACTTCGGAGAAACAAACACTCAAACCATCAATTTTTCTGTTAAAATCTCTCCCTTTTCCACCCCTTGTTTATGTTCCTAATTCCTTTTGTGCTTGGAGTTCAATTGTAATGGTGAACTCTGGTCACATGTAGTTCATTCTCTTCTTTTGAGCTGCAAGTGGGTCTCGGACAGGCTGCCCGGCTTAGTACTTGCTGGAGAGAACAAACAAATATTAGCTTTTTGACATCCACACCTGTGTGCACATACACAAACACAAACGTGCCCGTGAGAATGTAGTGTTGCTCTGTTAAAGGGGCTGATGATATTCTGTATTTGGTCTGCTCATCTCTAAAGGTATGAGAGATTAATAAGTCAGATGCCCATAAGATGCTTATTTACGTAAGTTATAGGAAACTCTGTATTGTGTTAGCTACAGTGGGGAAAGCGATTCGTGAGCAGAATATTATGCTCCAGGAAAACAGTGCAGATTAGGTTGCTAAATCTTCTGGCATTAGTTTCAGGGCACATTCTTCTGCTGTGGATGCATTGCTTCCAGAGGAAGAAGCTGGTGATGCAAGAAGCACTGTGGTGGGGGAAGGGATGATCTTCAGGTGGTATCTGAATATATGGGAGACATGAATGGGTAAAGGAAAGGGAGCTTACGGGTTAAGCACTGATAAGGAGAAGATGCGTGTTGCCAGTGGTGAAGAGCAAGGGTTTTTGAATCCAGTAAAATTTAAATTAATTATTTTTGACATTAGATATTAATACCACCTTCTTCATGAGGTTGCATTAAAGATTAAATGAGATAATGTAGCAGATATGACTGGCATGCAATAAATAATCAGTAACCAGGAGCTACTCTACATGAGCTCATCTGATCCATGAAGTTGGTGGAAATTGCTTTTCCTGTTTTACAGCCTAGGAAATGGAGACTTAAAGAGGTTGAGCCAGTTTCTCAAGGCCACAGAGGCAGTGTGTCTAAGAACTGAGATTTGGACCTAGATGTGTCTTATTCCAGAATCTCTGTGCCTTCCACTGCGCTAAGCTACCTCCCAAGATTTGGCTGGGACTCTGCTCCTGCAAAGAAATTATACCTGTCCTGTTTTCTATCTGCTTAGTAGCCTCATTAGAGAAGGCTGTCATTATAGCCTATTCAAGTTGTAGGGTTCTGCAAAGTCACAGGGGTGAAAATGATGTTTGGAAAGTTTCACGAAAGCTTTGGATACCTTTGAGAAGCAGTAAGATGTGGATTTCCACATCTTGTGGTGTGGTTGATGGGTGGTGACCTCCTCGTTCCCAGACCCTTGGTAGTAGTTTCTTTTTTCTATCTTGGCTAGGGCCTCAAGTAACCATGAGGTCCAAGGGCTCCCTAGGGACCCCCTCACACCATCTGTAAGACTGAAGATACCAAAGAAAAGCTTTTGCTGAGGATATGTAGCTGGGAGAGGAGAACAAATAAAGAGGCTTGGGAGTAGACTAGAGATTAGGGGAGGGAAACAGTCTATCCCTGTGCTCACAAAAGCCCTGAGCCAGCTCTGATATTAGCAAGGACATGGGCTCTTGTTGGAATCAATTCCTTTCCTCGGTTTGGATAGAGAGGGAGTCCGCTTTGCCTGAATCTGTTTGCTTCCTGTATCCTAGGGAGCAAGTAGCAAGGCTTCAGATAGTGAAAAATAGCAGCCCAACCCCCCTTAGAATTGTGTATTAGTTTCCACCTTCAGATTGTCAGAGTTTGGGTAGTAATGGATTCTCACGTTTCAAACACTCAGTCCTACCTCTGAGCCCACTCATCTCAAACTCCCCATTTATTCAGCTCTCACTTATATACCTTGCCCTCTCTAACCCATCACTGTGCTAATAACTCAGCCACTCACTTTTTCACTGGATGTTCATTGATTTCTTCACTCTCTTATACCCACAACTCATGTCACATCAATCCATCCATCCATCTGTCCACCTGCCCACCCATTCATATATCTGCCCATCCATCTATTTGTTTATGTATCTATCTATCTCACCTATCTATTCATTCACCCATCCAGCCACCTGTCCATCCATTCATTCATTCAACCTCCCATTCACCCGTCTGTTCATTTTTCTGTTCTGTCATCCATCCATCTACCCCATCCATCTATCTACTCATCTGTCCATCCACAGATCCATCCATTCATCCACCTGCCCATCCAACCACCTGTTAATCCATTTGTCCATCCATTCATTTGTCCATCCATCCATCTACCCATCCATCCATCTATTCATTTGTCTTTTCCGTCCAGCTATCCATCCCATCCATCTCATCCATCCATCTACCCATTTGTCCCTCTATCTGTCCATCCATCCATCCACCCATCCATCCATCCATCCATCCATCTGTCTGTCCATCCATTCACCTGCTTACTTATACCTTTACTAAATGTGTTTTGAGCTCCCCATTTACTGGGAGCTGGGCTGGATGCTATTACCGTACAGATGAATTAGCATTAATCTGGTTGCATGGAGACAGATATTTAAATAGACACCTAAAATACCTGGTGACAATTGACAATAGAGACCTGGACAGTGTGTTCTGGGAGCACCATGGGGGTGGAGGGGAGAGAGGAGGTGGCAGCTGTTTCCTATTTCCCCAGTAAGCTCCCACATTGGTCCCCTACCTTTCAGTTCATGGAGCTCTTACTCATCACCCTGTTACAGATCCCCCAGCTCCCCTCCAGGTAATTAGAGAACTGCCAGGTCCATTTTATAGATTAAAAAAAATAGAGGCTCAGGGAGACTCAGCCACTTGTGTACATTTTTGAGCTTCAGTGCCAGTCTGCAGGAGAAAGGTGGCTATGCATGCCACGGGGTCATTTTCTGCTTGACAGATGGCCATGGGTACCATACGACTGGTGCTTTCCTCTCTCTGTGTGCTCTTCTCATTCCTTGGTGGCTTCAGTTCTCTCCGAGGAGTGAGGCAGTTCACCCCAGGGCAGCCCGTCTTCTTCCACTCCCACGCAGTACGTTCTGACTTAAAGCTGAAAGTGCTTTGCTGGATAAGATGATGGGGACTGACGGGCGTGACATACCTGTGACTTGCCTGAAGGAAACACATGGCAGTGAGAATGTCAGACATCAGACACTGTCTTACGTCATTGCCCAGTCCTCCCTGAGACAGACAGACAGGTCACCTGGCACCAAGACCCCTGGATCAGAAGAACCATCATTCTTAGAGATGCTCACTGTGTGATATTGGATGTGACATGTGACTTGACCTCTACAGCTTTGCTACTAAAAGCTTGGTCCATGGACTAGCAGCAACTGATGCCACTTGGGAGCTTCCTAACAATGCCCTAGCCCCCACCTGCTGTGTTTAACAAGATCCAAGGTGATTCTTATGCTCATTAGAGTTTGAGAAGTGCCTTTCTTCAAGCCTCAACTTCCTTAACTGTAGAATGGGAATAGAAATACCTTCCCTGAAACATGAGTGTGAGGATCAAATAAATGCATTTGAAGATTTCTGTGTGATTGACTGATTGTCCTGATTTGCCCAGGACTGAAAGGGTTCTTGCAAAGTGGAACATTCAGGTTTAACATCAGGATGGGTTGTCAACCTGCTTTTACCTCAGTGCTTGGCATGCAATAAGAACTCCTTTGCCATGGTGCTGCAAAGGTGTGGGATTTAGGAGACCTGGAAAAAAGCCACAGGGGAACTGTTTGTATTTGCATGAGTGTTGTGCTGGTGGGTTGTAGTGTTCTGAGTTTTGTTGCCATCATTGTGGTTGACTTTTTCTTGATTATAACAGCCACGATAATCACAACTCTCATTAATGGAGCTCTCGGTATGTGCTCAGAGTAATACATGCATTATCCTAATCACAACAACCTCTTTAAAGTAGGGAATAAAATTCCCTCCCTTTAAAAAAAAATAAGAAAATTGAGCTTCAGAGCTAGTAAGGATTTTGCCCAAGGCCCGGACACAAGTAAGAGAAAGAGCTGAGACTTGAACCCTCTATGTGGCACCAGTGTCTATGCCTTTAATAACAGGAATGTACAGACTCCCAAAGGGAGAAGAAGCAATTTCTTCTGGAAGCTGAGCATTCAGAGCTGCTTGTAGACATTTCTTCGAGAACAGTGGGATATTTTTGAAAACGACATTTAGACTATAATGTTTACCACCGGGGTCTGCCCCTAGCAAGTGTTACAGGAAAGCCTAAGACACTTTTTTTTTTATTCCAGAAATAAAGTTGCTTCCTTCAGTTCAGCAGCAGCCCCTCTATCTATGACAGCTGGAGACAAAAACTTAATGAACGGGACTGGTTTGCTTTTTCTCTTTGCTGGAACAGCTTAATGACAAGCGATTATTATTGGTGGCAACTTGTCATGTCTTAAGTCTGGGTCTTGGCAGTTGTGGCTGTCAGAGTCTTTGAGAAGAAACCAATCTCAGCACATATTACAGAAAAACAAAAAACAATGAGGAAAGATGAAGAGCTCATGCAGGGAAAAGTGAGATTTGTGAAGAGACGTGGGTGTCCCAGGAAAAGGGAAGAATGATGAAGAAAAAGGGAAGGATGGTAAGAAAAGGGAGTGATGATGAAGAGAGATGCACTACTCTGTAGCTTGCATTATTCTTGTCCAAGTTTGGGAAGATGAGTTAAACATATTACAGTATTATTTTTTCCCTAGCCAAAGTGGCATCAGGAATCCTTGGTTGCAAGTAACAGAGAACCTAATCAAATTGGCTTAAGTAAAATGAGGTAATTAACTGAAACATGCAATTTTGACAACAAGAGAATTTGTTGTTAGGTGTGGCTTGAACAAGGTGTTAAACACGGACATCAGAACTTGGTAACTCTCCATCTTCCAGCTTTAACTTTGGGTCTGATAGCTTTCTTCTTAGGATAGTGTATGGTGGTTGGGTGGCTGTCAGAAATTCTGGCTGAACATCCATCCATGTTCAAGTCTAATAGTAAAAGAAGCTGTCTTTTCCTAGTCTCTTTCTTTGTAAATCCAGGAAGCCACTCTGATTAGATCAGGTTAGGACATGTTCCTACCCCCACATTAATTACTGGCACTCTGAGCTAATGGACTTGACTGAGAGAGAGAAGAAAATGATGTCTCTCAGGTAAATTCACTATTGCCAGTAAAGGAAGAACAGATGCTTAGTGGTCCAAATAAAAAATATCCACCACGTGGTTCAGGGAGGCCCATACTTCATAAAAAATGGGATCTGAAAAAAATAGCTTCAGGGACACTGAGAAGGCCAGTGGTCCAGTCACAGCTGGGACTTTCAAAATAAAGATGTTTCCTTATACTTAAATTTATCAGCTCCTCAGAGATCTGACCCCATGGCCTTTGGTCCAGTAGGATTTCCCACTGGCTTTGGTGGGAACCATGCTTGCTTTCTGTGTGAGATTATCTGGGCCTAGCCCCAGACAATCCATAATTGCTAATGACCCTGTTTGGAAGCCTGGAGTCAGATGCTCACCTGCAGGTTGACAGAGCACCAGGTAAAGGCAGCTTGGGCTTTTGCTGTGCCCTTGCATAACAATAAGGATCTGAAATCTCAGCGGGGCCTCTTGGCCATCTCTGCTAATGATTTAGAAAGCAAGACTGAGTTCAAGAGCAATGATCATTGTGTGGTCCTAATTAACGTACAGTATGTTAGGCCATCCTAAATTAGCTGCGATGACTATCAAGAAATACATCTCTCCATGCCTGTATGTGTTCTTTCCTCCGGCCCTGCAGATTTGAGAGTGGGAAACTTGGCTCTGGGTGGTAAACTGGGACAAGGTCTGAAATTCACAGAAAAACATGGGAATTCTGGCCACACTATTCAAAATTAGGGTATCAGTTGACTAAATGATACAGCAAACAAATAACCTAGCAAGTGTTATGGGAAAGCTTGAAACACTCCTTTTTATTCCAGAAATAAAGCTGCTTCCTTTAGCTCAGCAGCAGCCCCTCAATGTATGGCAGCCCCTCTATGTAAGTCAATGTAGACTTATCTATTGACACAGGTCAGAATTCCAGAGGGAAGAATAGGATTATCTTATACAAAGTCCTCCAAATTCCAGGTTTCTCCCAGCTTCCCTGTTGGGAGACACTAGTGGCATTTTTTTTTAAAGGAGTTTCACTCTTGTTGTCCGGGTTGGAGTACAGTGGTGCTATCTTGGCTCACTGAAACCTCCGCCTCCTGGGTTCAAGTGATTCTCCCGCCTTAGCCTCCTGAGTAGCTGAGATTACAGGTGCATGCCATCTGCCCAATGATTTTTTTTTTATTTTTAGTAAAAACAGGGTTTTACCATGTTAGCCAGGCTGGTCTCGAACTCCTGACATCAGGCGATCCACCCTCCTTCTCCCAATGTGCAGGGATTACGGGCATGAGCCACTACACCTGGTCACTAGTGGCACATTTAGCAGAGGAGTTGTTTAGAATACAATTGACCTAGGAATTAGATACAAACCCTTTATCCTGAGCCACAGGGCATTCATTGTGTGATGTGGCCTCTGCTTCCTGTCCTAACTCATTTCTCACCACTCTCCCTTGCTCCTTAAACTTCAGCTGTTCTGATTTTCCTTCTGTTCCCTGAACTTGACTAGCCCATTCCTAACTTTGCTGTGTGGCTTCTTCTGTTGGAGTGGCCCTCCCTACTCCCATCTCACCCCTAATCTTTGCCTGGAGGACTCCTCCTTCATATTTTTTTGATCAGCTCCAATGTAGCAGATCAGACGACCTAGAGTGGGGCTCCTATCTCCACCCTACTCTTGAACAAACTAGGACATCATCTGACTTCCTTGAATTTATTCTATTTATTATTTTATTCAAATTTTTAAAATTTGAGACAGATCTTACTCTGGGGTTGGTCAAGGTGGTCTCGAGCTCCTGACCTCAAGCAATCCTTCTTCCTTGGCCTCCCAAAGTACTGGGATTATAGGCATGATCCACCATACCTGGCCAATTATTCTATTTATTGATGTCCCTCTTTGTTTGTCTTTTCCCCCAAGCATGTAAAATTCATGGAATCAGGAGCTTTCACTTTAGTACCCTCTTTCCCTAGATTCACTTTCCTGGAACAATGCCTGGCACAGAGCCAGAGTTTGTTAAATTTGTTGAACGAATGAAAGACAATCCGGCTGGGCTCAGTGGCTCACTCCTGTAATCCTAGCACTTTGGAAGGCCAAGGTGGGTGGATCACCTGAGGTCAGGAGTTCAAGACCAGGCTGGCCATCAAGGTGAAACCCCATCTTAAAAAAAAAAATAGAAAGACAATCCATGGATGAATGTCTCTTTCTAGAGTGGTTGATCTGGCAGGTCTGCTTAAGTACATAGAGGATGGGATCCTTTCCTGCCCAGTGGAAGTCTTGCACTCTAGGGGGATGATTGTACTAGTTTCCCTCCCAAAAAAGTGTCCCAGTGGTCTGTAAGGTGCTGAGCAGGATTCATAAGGGCACGACACTCTGCCCTCAGGAATTCTCAGTCTGAAAGACAGGCAAGATTCACACCTCTCCTCAACTAGGCAACCACATACAATCCAGATTAAAATCTTTAATAATAAGGCATCCCATTGTATGCTATATAGCGCTACATACTGGATATGCTCAAGAGAGATATTGACTACGATGACTGCCATGATGATGTTGGTGAGAAGAAAGAGGATGGATGTGATGATGATGGAGGATGATGGATAATGACAAAGGAAAGGGGAGGGAGGTGGATGGTCATGGAGTAGTTATTCTCCAGTGGGACCGATTCAGCTTATGTGCATGTGAGAATGCTATCCATTTGAATCCCGAGGCTTACAGGCTTATTTGATGCTTTTACTTTTCCTCCCACCCTCGGAAATTGAAATAAAATATGTTGAAATGCTCAGCTGATACATTACAAAAGTAACAGAAAGCACATCAGTGCTTACCAGGGCTCACCAGGGCAATCCTCAACAGGAAAATGCAAATTCCCAAGGAGTCTCTCTAGGTTGTTACTGGGTTACTTGCATTATTTCCTTTTCTTGGCAGACAGCAGGAAAATAAGCTGTGAAAATGGATGCAGCGTTGACAGTAGTGACCAATTCTCTCATGCTTCCTGGGGATAAGCCTCCTCCTCCTCTCTTTTTTCCCCCATGTATTTATCAGGCCCCTACTGTGTGTCAGACACTTTAGTAGGCTTTCAAGATACTAAGTTGAATACCTACTTTCCAACCATACTACCATTGAGAAGAAACAGAGGAAAAACCAATAAATCAGCTTTAAAGTTCAGATACTCAGGTCACAGAGATTCCATTTCAATCATAATGGCATAGGGCACAATGCATAGGTTATTCTTTGGTTACTCTCCAAGGGATTCAGATGTGCAGCCAGGAATGAGAGCCACTAATATGAGCAAGAGAACACTGGTTGCATCTCACGGTGATTGCGCTGTCATCACCATGGGGCCACGTGGATCTCAGGGAAGTCACTTAACCTCTCATCCTGTGTCTTTAGGAGAAACACCATTCATGAGGATTATGCCACTTGCCTTATCTCCTGTGTAGTTAGGATCAAAGAGATAATGGGTGTGGGTTTGCTTTGTAACCTTTACTAATGGCGAAATGAAATGCATGTTGGTATTAGAATCTAGGAAACACCAGGCCTTGGTACCGATGGAGTCAGGTGTTACCCTGAGGAGCCAGCAAGCTCTGGAACATTCTAGAACAGGATCTAATGCTCTAGACCTGATTGAATGAGACCTCTGTTATGATGGGACTGAAACACAGAGTCTAGAGCAGACACCCAGAATCCTACACCCTCTTGCCTCCCTCGCTCTGTGTTTAAAACAGTTTGTTCTGTCTTCTACAGAGCAGTGAGCATGGGAAGAGAAGTGCTTTTGCTTCAGAACCAAAGTGGGTGTATGAAATCTGTTCCTCTCCCCCGGCTGCACATTCTAAGGAAGCCAAGTGCCAGAGGTGGTCAGAGGCTGATATGTAGAATCCGAAAAGTACAGGCTAAGCCATGGCAGGCAGAGGTAAGTGCAGGAGAGGTGGCCTCTACTATCAAGGCAGGGAGTGGAAAGGACATTCAGGGGCTTCGGATCATTTGACATATTGGCTGCCAGGCCTTGGGGGTGTGGCCAGATTGCCCATCATGTCCTGCCAGTCCATAAAATCACCCTAGAAAATTCCAGTGCTAAATGTGAGCCTCTTCAT
Organism: Cebus imitator; assembly: GCF_001604975.1. Lineage (NCBI taxonomy): Eukaryota > Metazoa > Chordata > Mammalia > Primates > Cebidae > Cebus > Cebus imitator. The sequence goes on from NW_016107319.1 coordinate 1,927,101, forward strand.
TGCTTTGCTATGCAATTATATTTTGCAAATAGGTCCTCGTTTCTGTCCCTTCAAGGGGTGGATGATGCTTTTGGTTCATGGTGGTTTTTGAAGTTGAAGTTTCAGATGTCAATAGGAATGAGAGTGGTACAGGGTAACTGCATGATGCCCAGAAAGGACATTAAAGATGGCTTCTCTCCAAAGAATGGATTCATTGCTGTACAGAAAGGGAGTTTCTTTGCATTATGTAGGCTGCTTGGGGTCACAATGAATGAGCTGGTTTGCAGGGGGAGGTGAGGATTTGAAATTAGCATGTCAGTGGACCTGGAGAGGCCAGTCCCTAAATAGGATGAGGACCCTCTTAGGTTTCTAACAATGTCTGTGTGGTCTGTAGGACCAAGGATGTGTAGGCAAGCACCCAATCTATCAAAGACAGGCGTGGACAAATGAGTCTCTACTTCTACCATTATATCCCATTCTTACAGCAGCCCCATGGGATGGAAGGGTCATTATTCCTATCTTAAACATGAAACTCGGACCCAGAAAGATTAAGCACTTTCCCAAAGCCACATGGCTAGGTTAGCCACAGTCCTGCTGAGGCAGGACTCAAACTCAGGTTCAGTAGACCCTAGAGCCCATGATACATCAACTATAAAGCTGGTGCACATAGAGGGTTAGGCTAGGGAGTCTGAACTTAACATGGTAGGCTGAGGGGAGCTATTGATGACTATAGAGCAGGGCAGTAGCATGGTAAAGTGATGCTTTAAGAGTTTCAACTGGGCAGCTCTGAACAGGGTGAGTGGTTGAGATGCTCTGAGTCCAGAGTGTGGATTACTTCTTTGAAAAAATAGCATAATCTGATGTGAAATATTCGCTTAGTTCTTGATACGAGATGGACACTACACTGGACGCTTTGATACAGGGAGATCATTTAATGTCTACAACTCAATGAGGAAGTGCCATTATTGGCAACAACAGAGTGCAGAGGTAAAAAGCTCTAGACTCTGAGGGCAGGCAAACCTGATTTTCTACCTGTATGAACCTGGAAAAGTCACTGTGCTTCTGGGTCTTTTTTCATTTGTAAAATGGGCATACTACTAGTGCCAATTTAGCAAGGTGGTTGGGGGTGGCATTAAATGAGATAGTACCTAGAAAGTAAGGAGCAACCTGATTCTCATAGAGTAAGTATTTCTAGCATGTTAACTATGATCATTATTACCATAGCTGCACCCATTTTATAGATGAGAAAACTGAGACTTAGAAAGGTTGAGTGGTTTTTTTTTCCCCAATCCAAGGCCACATAATGAGGATTGGAACTGGATAGTCCAACCACAGAGGTTCTAGTATTCTCCATTCTGGGGAGAGACTGCAAATGGGGATCAGCATAAAGGGTAATGGGAGAGATGCATCTTGGGCTGAAGTTTGGCACGACAGGGACAGCACAAAGCAACGGTTTTTGTACAAGATCTTTCACAGATGGCCTGTGCCGAGCTGGCTCTGGGCGGATTAACTGCTGTCCCTATAATTATCTTTCTCCTGAGGAAGTTCACAGTGCAGCCATGCCCTCCTCTACATGTGAAGAACCAGATAAGATGCATGTGCTTACAGCTCTGCTCTGTGCACAAACCTTTTCATGGGTACAGTGGTCATGTCTGGCTCAGAATACAGGGAGCAAGGGTGTTGGAGGATCCCACATTTCATTACCATCTGGCATGTCTGACCTCCACCTCTCCACCAATACCGGTGTTCCCAAGGAAGTGTCTCATAGACCCTTTTTATCGGGATCCAGTGGTGCCTTTAGGGTGAGTCCTGTTGAGAGCTTTCTGTATTCCTTGTGTACTCAGTGCAAGTTGCTGATCCACCACCTTTTGCAGTCAGAAGGTAGCTCTGGTGACCGGCTTTCTTCAAGGCATCATTTCTCCATGGGAGTTATTACATTTCTTTTGTAATTAAATTTAGAGCATTTTCATCCCATCCCAAGAGGCATCTCACAGTGTATGAGGTTGGTGAATATAATTGTCTTTAGACTCTACTTCTATTGGTGGTTTCTTTATGTTTTGCCTTTTTTTTTTTGCCATTTAATGAGGTTCTTTGAACAACTGCTCATGTTTACAGGTTTTCTATATTCTCCTCTTTATCAATAAAGGACACATTGAGATATAGGTTGGGTATTGAATGGTTGGGTAGTTCCTCAGGGTAGGTAGGTGTAGGTGATGATGTTGAAAGTTTTGTTTTGGACACGATATTCAGAATCTGCACAAAATAAAATCTCAGATACTGAATTCTCCTTCTTTTCCTTTCTGATCTAAACCAAGGACATTCCTCTTAGGCTTCATTCACATACTCATTCCTCTGTGATCCATTTATGGGTTTACCAAGACTTCTGCCAGGTTCTGGGGACATAAAGATGAGGATGACAAAAATCTCTGCCCTTGAGGAACTCACAGTCTTGTGATTTAAAATGGTTAATCAATTCAAGAATATTGGATTTCTGCAAAAGCTACTGTAGGGAAAAAATAATTATCCAAAGTCTTTAAATCTGTTATCCACTTTAATTGATTTAATTAGGTAAAATTCATAGAACTGTAATGTTGGAAGGGACCCAGAAGACATTTATTCTTGTTTCTTCTCTCTGCCTTCAGGCCACGCTTCACTCAAATTATCCCCCAAACCCATGCATTTCAGAAAAGAGCAGAATTTTGAAGAACTATAACTTTTGGCCCATTCTGATAAAACTTTTAGTGAGCACCCACAGGGAAAGTGATGTAAGCTTGTTGAAATAATTGACATGCACAGCTACAAAGTATTATTCTAAAAAACATGAATGGAACATCCACTTTTCGCACACACACGTGCGCACACACGCGCACACACACACATACACACTTGCAGTGGAATCCCCATAAGTCATCCTGCTGAGGTTGTGTTCAATACACATGGTAAATACAAAATGCAAAATAAAAACATGGGTATAATATGATGAAGACCCTTTGAGAATTCTTTCAGTTCCCTGAAAAGAAAAATATTTCAGCACTTGTCAAATTCTGTTTTGCTGTAACACAGAGGCATACCTTTTTTTTCTTCAGCATTTTTATACCACGCCCACCAGTCAACAATGTGATTTAAGCATCTGTTCCATGCAGATCTTCAGTGATCCCAGGAAGGCTGTGGTTGAGTGTCAGAAAGGTGGGCAGGACGCGGAGTCACGGCACCAAGGTTCAGATGCCTACTTGCTGTGTGACCATTTTGAGCCTCATTTTCCCTGCCAACAATACCAACTTTGTAGGATCACTGCAGGGATTTGATGAGTTAGGGGGTTTGAAGGCAGTTTGTATACTGTACCACTGTATGCATCACCTGCCTTTTCTAAATGGAAATTTGTTCTCATAATCCTAGATTGGTGGAAATGTTAGGGTTAATAGAGGACCTTTAACCCAACCTAAGTTATCATGCTACTTTCTAGGGTGACAGCATTCAGTGACTCTCCCTTATGCTCTAGATAGAGTCTAAACCTCTGGACCTAGTCCTTAGACCCTATGTGCTGGGGGTTCTGCCAAGCTCTTCAGTATCATGTTGTTGCCCCTCCTTTGGACGCCATGATGCATTCATCTACAGCTTCTGAAATAGTTGCAGTGCATCCTCAGGACCCCTCTAACACCCACTCACTTCCCCTCTTCCTCACCTGGATGCTCCTTCAATATGTCATATGCCTCGTTAGCCCTTAGTTCATGGAAATTGCTTTTCCTCAAGTTCTCATCAGATCTATGAAGGGAGAGACTGTGTCTGTGTCTGTGTCCTACATCATTACTTCCCTAACATCTAGAATGGTGTTGGCACTTAATAAGTGTTTGACAAATATTTGTCGATTGAAAAGGTAGATGTTCACATAGTATTTATGACACTCCGTATTACATGCCAGTCTTACATTCAAGTGACAGAAACCCTACTCAAATTGCTTAGGTGAACATAGAAACTTACTGACTCCGGTAACTGAGAAGTCCAGGAGAAATGGCTTCAGACTTGACAGACCCCAGAGGCTCCAAATATATCATTAGAAAACTGTCTTTGCTGATGCTGTTTTGTTTCCTTGACTTGATTTTCCCATCATGAGCTGGGGTGGGAACCAGATAGTTTGTTCTATTGGAACCATACAGTCTCAAAGGAGCAAGGGGCAGAATGAACTAGAGGAAAATGAGAATAGATGATAAGCAAGCAATAATAACAGATATCCTTCCAGGACCTGGCTACGAGCTCCTGAATACCAGAGCGTCTCTCCTCTCTGTAGTTGCAGGATCTGTGCTGGAGGAGTCTGGCATACAGTAGGTGCTCAGGAATGTCTGCAAATGGTTGATGTGTGATTTACTTTCCTAACTTCTAGGATGCAGCTGTGCTTCTATATAAACCACCTCCTGCTTCACCCTCTGTTTTGCTCTCTTTTCCCTGTCAGGATCCAACGTCTACCTTCTTCCAATTTGGAGCGTCCATCCAGCAACAAGCCACAGTCATGCTGAAGATCATGCAGGATTATGACTGGCATGTCTTCTCTTTGGTGACCACCATTTTCCCTGGCTACAGGGAGTTCATCAGCTTTGTCAAGACCACAGTGGACAATAGCTTTGTGGGCTGGGACATGCAGAATGTGATCACACTGGACACTTCCTTTGAGGATGCCAAGACGCAAGTCCAGTTGAAAAAGATCCACTCTTCTGTCATCTTGCTCTACTGTTCCAAAGACGAGGCTGTCCTCATTCTGAGTGAGGCCCGCTCTCTTGGCCTCACCGGGTATGATTTCTTCTGGATTGTCCCCAGCTTGGTCTCCGGGAACACGGAGCTCATCCCCAAAGAGTTTCCATCAGGACTCATTTCCGTCTCCTATGATGACTGGGACTACAGCCTGGAGGCGAGAGTGAGGGATGGCATTGGCATCCTCACCACCGCTGCATCTTCTATGCTAGAGAAGTTCTCCTACATCCCCGAGGCCAAGACCAGCTGCTACGGGCAGATGGAGAGGCCAGAGGTCCCGATGCACACCTTGCACCCGTAAGAAAGGGCTTGTTGTCCCCCAAAGTGGGATCAGAGTTTGTTGTTGTCATTGTTTGCTTGCTTACATACTCATTGACGGAAATAGTCACTGCAAATGCAGAATGTTGTATGTTTACTTATGGGATTTTTATTTTGTTCTCCTCTCCTTCTTTGTCTCATCTCCTTTGTAAGATAAGTCACATCAAACTTTGTTTACTGCAACTTACCTTTTTTTTTGTACTCAACAATATATCTTGGAAACCTACACCTGGGATCATTCTATCTATCTATCTATCTATCTATCTATCTATCTATCTGCCTATCATCTATCTATCTATCTATAACTATATCTCAAGTGTATCTATATTTTCTGTAACTCAAAGATTTGAACCCAGACAAGTCTAACTCCAATGCCCACATCACATTCTTCAATATCCAATCTACATAGTGACAGAAATTTAGGAGTTAATTTTCTTTTATTTTTAGAAAAATTATAGGTACATAGTAGGTATATGTGTTTATGGGGTAGATACTTTGACACAGGCAGGTAATGTGAAATAAGCACATCATGGAGAATGGGGTATCCATCCCCTCAAGCATATGTCCTTTGAGCTACAAACAATTTGATTATATTCGTTAAGTTATTTTAAAATATGCAAGTCATTTGTTATTGACTATAGGGACCCTATTGTGCTATCATATAGTAGGTCCTTTTCATTCTTTCTATTTTTTTTAAATCTATTAATCATCTCCACCTCCCACCTCAAACCCCAATACAAAAATGTGTTTATTTATAGAATAAGTGAAGTATTTTGGTACAGGCATACAATGTGTGATAATCACATTAGGGTAAATGGGGCTTTCATCACCTCAAGAATTCATCATTTCTTTGTGATATAAACATTTAATTTACGGTTTTTGTCAGGTTATTTTCCTATTAGAAGCTAAACTGCAATGATAATCTTTATACATGTCTTTGTTTTTTTCTAGGGGTGATTTTAAGATATAGGATTTTTGGGTCCTAATTCATGTGCATTTTAAATTGAAGCATCTATTGCCAAATTGTCCTGCAAAGCAACTGCATCAATTTATATTCACACCAACAGTTTGTGAAACTACCCAATTTTCCACATCCTCACCAGCATGCTATGCTTTGGGGAAACTTCCCACACTAGTGTTCCTAGTCTCTGTTTGATTTTGCATCTGAATTTTTTCCCTTCTTATATTCTAAGTATTTTTGTAGGTCACTGGAAATCTTGGCAAACATTACTCTTAGAACAGCATTATATTCCATTATATGAATGTATTATAATTTAACTACTCCCATCTTGGCGAACATTTAAGTTAAATTTTATATTTCTAAGAAGTGTCATTGTTCCTTGTGGCCTGTCATTATGCTCAGCTGTTGAGATTTAGAATGATCACTCCTATACCCATTTTGCATGGCTTTGCCTGATGTTCCCTGATTTAATCCATGCCTTATTCCTCAGATAATGGGCAGTGTAGAACTGTGATAGAGGGCCTCAGCTCTGGAATTAGACTTGTCTGCATTCAAAGCTTGTTTTGTCCACTTTCTATATGACTTGCACAATCATTCTACTTTTCTCGGCCTCAGGTGTTTATTGCAAAGTGATGATAATACCACCTAAATTTTAGGCAATATTTCTCAAGCCTCAGCAGGCGTCAGAATGTCTGGGAGGACTTGTTAAGGCATGAGTTACTCGGCCCCAGTCTCAGAGTTTCTAATGTAATAGAAAATATGGTGTGGGCCCCATGAATTTGCTATTTCTTTCAAGTTTTGGGGTAATGCTGATTTTCTTGGTCTAGGGGCTGTGCTTTGAAAACCAACATTCTAGAGATTGTCATGTTCATTGAGGTGCTGCATGAAAAACACTGTTTAGTACAGTATTTACCACCTAGTAATATTAAATAACTTCCAGAGTGATCAGTAAAGGTTTTGGTCATCAGAAATTACAGTCAGCAGGCTGGGGGTGGTGGCTCATGCCTGTAATCCTAGCACTTTGGGAGGCCGAGGTGGGTGGATCACTGGAGGCCAGGAGTTTAAGACCAGCTTGGCCAACATGGTGAAACCCTGTCTCTACTAAAACTACTAAAGTTAGCCAGGTATGGTAGAGCATGCCTGTGATCCCAGCTACTCAGGAGGCTGAGGCAGGAGAATCATTTGAACTTGAGAGGGAGAGGCAGAGGTTACAGTGAGCTGAGATCACACCACTGCACTTCAGCCTGGGTGACAGATTCCATCTCAAAAAAAAAAAAAATTTAAAAAAAGGAATTACCATTAGCAAACCATGTTGGTTTATTGCCAGCAGGGTACTATGTCACTGAAATATTTATGGAAGGTTTTAGGACTTTAAATCTGCTACATTTCAGAGGGTATCTCTGAACTGGGGCTGGAGGGATTTGACTATCATCTCTCTCTCTCTCTCTCTCTCTCTCTCTCTCTCTCTCTGTGTGTGTGTGTGTGTGTGTGTGTGTGTGTCTGTGTGAGATGAAGTAGACAGAATATACCTCTTTACAATTAACATAAATATGAAAAATGAACTCTTGAATTAAGAAATCATGCTCCTTTGACATTTCTCTGTACTCTGTCCTTTTACCCTCTTTAGTAATCCTGTTTCTACATTGCCACTTTCAGCATTTTAAATAATGGTCCAGATATCAGGAAGGAACTCAGATAAATTAACATAAGACATGGGAGTCTCTTACAGAGGCAAGATTGCTGCCAGCCCAAAGACACAAGCGAGGCTAATGAATTTTCGCTCTCCACAATAAGATGTGCCCTGAAGCTGGAATATTCAGAAATTTATAATTTTGATAGAAACATAACTCAATTTTAGGGCAATTGAAATATAATACATACAGGAAAAGGAATTCTAGAGGGATAATTGGTAAGACATTTAGATCTCTTTCCAGTGACCACCGGGATTCTATTCTTTGTAAAAAAAAAATTTTTGCTGCTGTGAAATGCTTTTGTGCTATTTCCCAAAGCTATGCCTTTAAATGCAGCAATTTTGTAAATGTTATTTCAGCCCCAGAGAAGCAATTCATCAAGTGTGTTAAGTTGCCATCCACTGCTTGTGTTTAATGAAACATCTCTCCATCCATACAGGGCTGGTGGTGTCCACCCAGTGTATAAGTTTGAACGATGCACAAGCAGTTTCTCCATGCCACGTTCTCCCACAGTCCCTGATGCCCACCCTAGGGAACAGTGGAACCCTGCCAGGCTGCCCTTGACAGGGAGTTAGAGAAAGCCCAAAAAGGCAGGTTGGTTTTTCTGTTTTTTTGTTTGTTTTTGAGATGGAGTCTCGCTGGGTTGCCCAGACTGGAGTGCAATGGCGTGATCTCAGCCCACTGCAGCTTCCACCTCCTGGATTCAAGAGATTCTCCCACCCCAGCCTCCAAAGTAGCTGGGACTACAGGTGTGCACCACCACATCTGGCTATTTTTTTTATTTTTTAGTAGACACGGTGATTCACCATGTTAGCCAGGCAGTCTCGAACTCATGACCTCAGGTGATCCATGTGTGTCAGCCTCCCAAATTGCTGGGATTACAGGCGTGAGCCACCACACCCAGCCAAAGCACTATATTCTTCTATCCTTCATCTATCATTCCTTCCAAGCAACAGATGCTGTGCTAGCCCCTGGGATACATAGATGAATTAAGATATAACTTCCCTCCTTAAACATTATATAGTCTGGTCAAGATGGGGGAAATTTGTCTAAAGACAAAGTTAGGTAATAAGAATTCTTTTTTTAATATTGAAAAAAAAGAATAGTACAGAAAACTACAGAATCTGGGAAAATACTCAACCCAATATTCATCATAGAGAACAAAGCTAAACATGCCAAAGGTTAATGTTTGTTTCAGCATTTTAAAAGAAATAAAACATTAATGATAATGTAGAAATTCTGATTATATTTGTTTCCCTGTCCCACTTTTCTTCTCTTCTCGCCATAGAAGGGAAAAACATAATGATTAATTTGGTATACATCCAAATCCATGTACATGTTTTTGTATTTTCAATACACATACATGTGCAATAATATTCCCAATACATAGTTCTTTCTAATGTACACAAATGGTGTCTAATGTATTACAATTGCCTTTACCTCAATCTTATATTTTCAAAATTCCTCTATGAAGATAATTCAATTGCATTCATTTTATTGATGATATTCTATTATATAAGTGTTCCATCTTTTATTTAATTATTCCTCTTTGATGGACACTTAGATTTTTTATAGTAAGGAATTTTTCAGTCTAGATTGCTGAAAGCAGAGAACAAATCTATCTGTAGCCTGAGTTAGATCTATCTGCTTGTTCAGTAGATACCTAGGACTCTCAAGTTAGGAGTTCCTCACTTCAAGCTTAAAAATTACATTTTCAGCTGGATGAAGGTCTTTCTTTGCAAAGCATCTGGTAGACAAATAGCTCTCACTATTCCTCCTATGTAGTAGGGAGGTTGCAAATAGCTTCAGAAGAAGTTCAGATGAGGTCATACCTGATGTTTTCATGATGAGTTACTGAGGGGATCTGAGATCCAGCTTTGACTGGTTGAGAACAAAGTCGTGGGGCCAGCTAGACGTGTCACTTGGTTGTCCTCATGGACTTTATTTATCATCTTATGCAAAGAGCTGGTGCAGTTAGGATATTGTAACAATGATTTATTGCTCACAGGCGTGGTACAAGGGGCTGCTTGCAAGCTATGGTATGTTGATGACCTTACCATCAACCTGTTTCTGTACATAGAGTTTCAGGGGGAAAAAGAAGTACAGGAAAGGGGGGTATTTTCTTCACGTTTAATATTCCTGATTTTACAGAAGACACTTTGAAAAGAGCAGTCAGCATTTTTCAAAGTTCAAAAATAGCTCAGTCATGTTATATAACCTCCTCCTTGCTACTGCAAAGTTATTAAACATCTGTTCCTTCACCAAGCACAGAGCATGTCACTGGTAGCTCCCAGAATTGTGAAGGTAAACCATTACCTGCTTAGCCAGTGGAATCCAGGCTGTTGTTTCCAGTGCTGTCCCAAGAATCTGTCCAGTTCATGAGTGACCAGGGCTCCTTGGGAGGCAGTGTGGCATCACAGTTAAGAGCACGGACGGTGGGGCCAGGCTGCGTGGGTTCGAACCTGATCTGTTTTTTAGACCTAGGAATTTAGGTGAGTCACTGAACTCCTCCAAGTCTGCTCCCTTAGGCGTAATACAGGGATAAGAAAAGCTTTGCCTCTTAGGCCAGTGTGTGGCACATGAAAAAGTAGAATGTAAATGGTTACTACTATGGATGAAACTTGTAGATCTAAAGTTATTAGGCTGGGCATGGTGGCTCCTACCTATAAGCCATCTGGGTTTGGGAGGCTGAGGCTGTTGGATCACCTGAGGTCAGGAGTTTGAGACTAGCCTGTCCAATACATAGTGAAACCCCATCTCTACTAAAAAAGTACAAACTTTAGCTGGTCATGGTGGTGCATGCTGGTAGTCCCAGTTACTTGTAAAGCCGAGGCAGGAGAATCTCTTGAACCCAAGAGGCGAAGGTTGCAGTGAGCCAAGATCACATCACTGCATTCTACCTGGGGTGACAAAGCAAGACTCAGTCCCTCAAAAAAAAAAAAAAGTTATGCATGAAGCAAGTGTCTCTCCATGCCGCAGCCCACGATATTACCATTCATTCTTTGAAAAACTGTATTTGGTGTCTCGCAGACACTAACCAATTATTCGTAGTTGGAGAGATACACAAAAAACTACCGTGTGATTATTGAGCACGGCAGGGCTGTCATTCATCTACTGTTTGCTCTGAGGTTTGGGGGCCAGTAGAATATTCCATAGTAGAGGCCCAGCCTCCCAAACTGGTGGTATAGGAGAAAGAAAAATGTCCTTGTGCTAAAACACAGCACCTAACAAGGGAAGTAGGATCTGGGTGACTCGGTTCTCTGTGATTATTTTCCAAGCTTCTTTAGCTTTTATTTATTTTCTCTGGTGCTTAAAGCTCTACCCATTAATGCCTATTTGGCACTTGGTTCAAGCATGTAGACCCAGGTGAAATTCCTATCACATTTTAACCTGTGGTTTTATGAAATGCAAAGCGTGAAGTTTGTGCTGTGAGTGCTGTGTGTTTGTGTATGTCTACAAGCATGTTTTTGCACGCATATGTGCATGTGTATGTAAATAAACATATGTGCACACATGTTTATGTGCATTTTTGTGAGCATGTGTGTGTGTCTTTCTATCTGCATGTTTATATATGTTTCTTCTTCCACAGTGGAGGGGACACATTTTATACTTATTAAAGAGGAGGTCATAGAAGGGAGAGGGTGGATGTTTTTCAGACCAAAACCCTCTTACTAAAGGATTACTTTGGGAGAAATATGGCCATTGGAAAGTGGGCAATGTGACATCAAGAAAAGTTCATGGGCTGAGTAGTATGACAGATTTGACTATGAATTTACCACGTATTTACCAAGTATAAGTTACTAACAACTCTGAACCCAGGAGTTTTTCTAAAGAGTGTATGTGTGTAAGATAGTTGTCTCTTCTTCTTATAGCAGAATTAAATAAAAGTATATACATTTAGGCCAGGCGCAGTGGCTCACGCCTGTAATCCCAATGCTTTGGGAGGCCGAGGCAGGTGGATCACCTGAGGTCAGGAGTTCAAGACCAGTCTGTTCAACATGGCAAAACCCTGTCTCTACTTAAAAAACACAAAAATTAGCTGGGCATTGTGCTGGGCACCTGTAATCCCAGCTACTAAGGAGGATGAGGCAGGGAGAATTGCTTAAATCCAGAGGTGGAGGTTGCAGTGAGCTGGGTGACAGAGCGAGACTCTGTCTCAAAGAAAAAGTGTATATACATTTAGCACAGTGCCAAGCATGGAGTAGGCATTTTATAAATAAGTATGCGGTCATGGTTATAATTATCTTTTACTTATTATTGTGGTCATCGTCATCATTATTATAACTTTATACTAGTTATGCTGCAAGCTAGGCATAAGCTAGGGAAGTAAACAATGAAAGTAAATTTCAATTCTATTCTTTAATTACCGAATTATAACTGTATGTTCAGTGGCTCCCCTTTTAGTTAGGGAAGTAGGACATGGAGAAGTTACTGCATTGGAAATCAAGTAGAAGAGCTCAAGTAGATCTATAGCACAAATGAGAGGGCAAAAAAATCTTAGGAGAGTTATGAATTAATATTGAAGGGAAGTTATTTGGCCTTCATTCATGACACCTGGCTTGGCCATTTATGTTTTTGAATTGACTTCTTGATTTATGAAGTCAGGCTTCTGCTTTAAAAACCAACAACATTGTAAATTATTACCCCTGCAGAAAGGGAAAGAGAAGGAAGATATATATGAGAGAAAGAGTTTTATTCATGTCTAAGTTACAGTGATACTACTTTAAATCTTCATTTCTAAAATAACCATAGGAAAAATTCTTGGTTTAATAACCCATTAAGAGACTGTGGTAAACCTGGTTGGCATATTTTTATTTAATAATCAGAATCATCACTGTTGGTTTTCTATAATGCCAATAAAAGTGCCTGCTCAGTTAATTCTCTGAGCTTGACCACAGTTAAAACTTCCCTAGGTGAATGTGATAACTCTTTGCAAATATTTATCTGTGGGATCACCATATGCTCAACAAACACTTCTCGCAGTGAGAGCAGGCACCTCAGAAGCCAAGCTATCCCGTGGGCCTGTGCTGTACATCTGATTGGGACTCTGAACTCAGAAGTGGGAGAAACATCTGAGTCTCAAAGTAAATCAGCAAGAGATATGAGGTGAGAGAATCCAGAGGAACACAAAGCACATTCCCCAAGGCTATGTGACTTTGTGGAATGTGGATTTAGACAGTGCTGTGTTCAAACCCTCTTATTATCTGGGTTATTCTGGGAAAGTTGCTTAACTTCTTTGAGCTTCCATTTCCTTGACTGTAAACAAAGAACATTTGAAGAATAGGGAGGATGATGACACTTAAATGCGTGTATTATACTTAGCCAAGCATCTAGGATGTAGTTGGCACTCTACAGGTGTTAATTCTCCTCCTTCCCTGGACCAGAGGCACAGCTTGATCTAGTCTTGATGGCCCCATGAGAGTGGGCTGAGCTTCCTGGGTATTTAGCCTGAGCACTAAGTCATCAGCCTCTCTTCAGCATCATCTCTGTTTGTGGCATCTCTCCTGGAACACAGCCCTCCCTTTTATGGCTGGAACTCAAAAGAACCGTATGCCAGCCCTGCAATGCAAGTCAATCATTTCCAATTGGCACCCAATGAATAGCTCGACAAATGGTGGAAACCTGATGCTGGCAGCTTGGGAGGACCAGAAGTTGGCTGTGCCTTTACCTTGAGAGAAAGGTGGTTTGGGTTGTTTTGGGGTCACACATAAAGCACAAATATTGTTCAAATTTGCCTTAGGCCAGATGTAAGTCTTGGGATTTTGGAACCAGCATGCATAACAAAAAGGCACATTGATCTATTTCCTGCAGGGTTGAATGCTAGAGAAGTTTTCATTTTGAAATTTGGTAATTTGGTGACATGTGCTAATTACTTGCTGCAACTCTCTTTTGTGAAAAGACAAAGCAAATTAAAGCCCCATCTCTATTACTCTGGTGCCTGCTGACAGAGTGTATATTGAGGTTGGGAGGTTTTAATGTGTAGAAACATAGGCTGGTTGGGAGACCATGGCATAAGTATAGGAAAGTGGAAATAGTGACTTGGATTAGAGTAATGGCTGTGGATTCAGAGAGAAATGGGCAGGCTTAATGCATATTTGGTGTATAAAACTGACAAGACTTAATAGTTGAATACGAGGTGTTAAAAGAGCTATAATAATAATTTTTCTCTTGTATAGCCTAGTAGATGGTGGTGTCTTTTACAAAACAGAAGAAACAAGGAAAGAAATATTGTGGAGGCCAGGCGCAGTGGCTCACGCCTGCAATCCCAGCACTTTGGGAGACCAAGGCAGGTGGATCGTGAGATCAGGAGTTCAAGACCAGCCTGGCCAACATGGTGAAACCCTGTCTCTACTAAAAATACAAAAATTATCCAGATGTGGTGGTGGGCGCCTGTAATCCCAGCTACTCGGGAGTCTGAGGCAGGAGAATAGCTTGAACCCTGGAGGCACAGTTTGCAGTGAGCCAAGACTACACCATTCCACTCCAGCCTGGGTGACAGAGAGAAACTCTGTCTCAAAATAAAAATGTTGGGAGACAGAGAGTCAGGGCCTTCAAATTTTAGACATGTTAAATTAGACATACTTTTGAGATATCCAAGTGAAAATCTCAAGTGGGCAATCAGAGAGAAAAGTCTGAGTACAGACTGAAAATGGAATACACAGGATTTGAGCTCATTGATGGCAGTCAAAGCCCTGTGATTGGGCAAGGTCATGCAGGGGAGAATGATGACTCAGGAGGGCCTCAGTTCAAACCATGAGGAACTTTAACAGTAATTGGTAAATAATCCTCCAAAGGGAGAGAGAATGTTGGAAAGAAAGAGTTAGGCTGTAAATTCCAGGTGCTCTTGCCACATGGAGACATTATTCCCAAAGTTGATTTTTTTTGTGATGTCTGGTGGGCATCTGCACAGAGTTTGCTCCATGAGCAGCATTGTAATAGGTCCTGTAAGCCTTCCAAAAATGTATAATCTATGGCTGTTGCTAATATGTCTGGGTTTGGTGCATCCTTACAGAGTTAAGCAGTTCTACTTAATCAGTAATTTTTTTTTTTTTTTTGAGATAGAGTCTCCCTCTGTCACCCAGGCTGGAGTGCAGTGGCACAGTCATGGCTCACTGCAACCTCCACCTCCTGGGTTCAAGCGATTCTCCCATCTCAGCCTCCCAAATAGATGGGACTACAGGCACCTACCACCACACCCAGCTAACTTTTGCATTTTTGTAGAGATGGGGTTTCACTCTGTTGGCCAGGCTGGTCTTGATCTCCTCACCTCAGGTGATCCACCCGCCTCGGCCTCCCAAAGTGCTGGGATTTCAGGAGTAAGCCATTGCACCTGGATGAAACTAAAATTGATTACACAATGAATTGCCTGGTAAATCATTCCAGCAGTGAGCCCTTTGAGTTGCAACAAACAAATATTATACTGGACTTGAGACATGACTCAGATGGCAAGCCAAGTTTTGGCTCTGGATAGATAAGGAGGTGATGAAGCTTTGGATCTGGACAGATGAGGAAGTGATAGGTGACGCAGCATTGGATCTGGAGAGATAAGACAGTAATGGAACTTTAGGTCTGGACAGATGATGAGGTGATGGAGCTTTGAGACTGGAGAGATGAGGACGTGATAGAGCTTTGGACTCGATAGATGAGTAAATGATGAGTGATGGAACTTTGGATCTGGAGAGATGAGGAGGGCATGGAACTTTTTGAGTCTGGAGAGATGAGGAAGGGGGAAAACCTCTGTCTTTGTTTCGTTCTGGACATGATTTGTGCAACATCTGATAGTGTACAAAAAGACAAAGTTAAAAATCCTTTCTACCAAAAGGGATAAGCATGTGGCAAAGTATAAACGGGAAGGTGCTCATGGGCAATTCACTTATGAGCTGTCCTTGGTTTACTTTCCTGAAAGAGTATCTGTCTATGCACCTCTCTATATATAGGCCAAAAGCTCTCTTTCTCATCCCTTCCAGGTGGGAGCGAGAGAGCCAGAACTGGCCTCTCCACCTGTTCTCTGCCTTTGTCTCCTTGCTTCTTTGCTTCCCTCACCTCTTGCTTCCATGTGGATGCTGCCTGCCTGCAGGTGTGACTGAGCCCCCGTCCAGGTTCCTCGTGCCTCAAATCCTGGCATGAATCTCAGGGATAGAGGAGTCATGGTCCAGGGTGATGGGGCTAGCTGTGTACTGCGTGGGCATGGGAGGCCAGCCACATTTCTACACGGGCCTCAAAGTTGGGTGAATGAACTGGCACATCTGCTGGTGTCTGGTGTACCACTGTCCAAATCCCCACAGCTAGCTTCCTGAGGATCTGCTTCATTTGGTTAAGTCTTGGCCAAACACGAGGAATAAATCCACCCTGCCTAGTTTTCCACATGATAGAAAATAGCTCTCCTGAGAAATGTGTTTATTTCCTTTTCATTTCCATCACTATTAATAAGAGGAAGTTTAAAAAATTAATGCATCATTATGTATGTGGAGATGAGCAGGCAAACTTCAAGTTTCATAGGTTACATGATCTAAGGATATATATTTTTAAATGTGAAGTACTGGAAATGTGAAAGTACTCTAAGGATAAGACCTACCATGTATTGACTGCCTCCTACATGTCAATCAGTTGAAATACATTATCTTTCATCCTAAGATGGGAGTTAGGATGTTTTTACTGCAGATAGCAATCAAGTTAACTCAAAGTTATGTGATTGAATTATTTTCCATAATAAAAATTACAGAAGTAGTTTGGATTTCAGGTGCAGCATGATAAAGCTCCCAGTTCTTTCCTCTATGATCTCTTGACTCTGCTTTTTGGGCAGTGTGATTTTTTTTTTCTCTCTAACTGTCTTCCTTATTACCTCAAGTTTGCTGTTAGCAACACCTGGGAAGACTTTTCTGTTTGTGGCTGGATTAGGTCATGTACCCATCTTTGGGCCAATAATGGTGATTTTGAAAATGTCAGGTACTGAATGGCTTAACTCCAAACTCCTGACCCAGTCACAGAGAAGGCAAATATGATAAGGTTAAATCAAACCAGACCTACTCCTGGAGCTGGGAATGGGGTAAATATCCCTTAAGTTCCATAGATTCTTATAGGAGGCAGGAAGTTTCAATAAAATTTGAGTTCTGTTAAGAATGAGAAAGAGATAAATGAATGCTAGATAGAGTACCAGCAGGTCAATTATAAATCATAATTCATATTACGGATAAGTAAAAAGGACTAGAGAAGTTACATAACTGGAAAAGAGCCACACAGCTAATGTGAAATGGAGCTAGAAGTTAAATCCAGTTTCCTTTGGTTCTAAGCCCCACCTTACTACTTTCAGAAGCTGCAAATTGACCTGCATTGTGTGTATGTGTTTTTTAAAACTTGGAGTGTAGCTGGGCATGGTCACAGGCACCTGTAATCCCAGCACTTTGGGAGACTGAAGTGGGCCGATCACTTGAGGTCAGGAGTTTGAGACCAGCCTGGCTAACATGGTGAAACCCCATCTCTACTAAAAAAAATACAAAAATTACCCGGGCATGATGGCTGATGCTTGCAATCCCAGTTACTTGGGTGGCTGAAGCAGGAGAATTGCTTGAACCTGGGAGGTGGAGGTTGCAGTGAGCCGAGATCACACCACTGCATTTCAGCCTGGGCGACAGAGCGAGACTGTCTCAAAAAACAAAAAAAAAAACACTTAGAGTATGTTTTCTGTTTCCAAAAGTCAAGCAAGTCCCAATGTTTAAACATTATTAGATTTCACAAAAATTATATTTTTTGTTTACCATGAAAAAGAAGGCATTTGTGATAATAATCCCACATCCTGACCTGCTAATGATCAACTGGAAGTTGGAAGTGACTTGCATCTCTAGATTGGCAAGGGCCTATGCAGTGCACCTTAGTCCCCACCTGGGTTGCTTCATTACCTCCAGGGCTTCTTTAAGGATTTTATCCTGGGTTGTCTTGTATTTATTTTTTTTTACTTTTATCATAATCATCATTATGTATATTTATTTCCAAATTAAGAACTTGATGATTATTAAGACTGGCAGATATTAGAATGAGCAATAACAGGAAGTTTTGATAGCTCACCTCCAGGGATCTTCATACCTGAGTTAATACAACTAGAACTGTGTACAGCATAGGTCTCTTTTATCCTATATGCTTACAGCATTACTGGTTAAACATTTTTACTTAAAGCTGCAGGTGAAATATTATAAAGCACTGATGGTATATGATTTTCTATGACTAGAGGCTTCCCAGTATTGGAGAGGTACCCTTAATTTGCCCACATTTTCTCAAAACAAAATAAAATAAACTTGGCTTTCAGAATTATAGCTGGGCATGTCTGGGACATAGTCATCTGTCACTAAGTGATCATTTCATGTAGCTGTAGATCATAAACCTCCTCCATTCAACTTACAGGTGAGAATTTGAGTTGTTTGTGCCTAGAGTGCCTTTCCCAAAGGCAAAAACCTACTCACTTACCTAAAGAGAGTTCCCTCTTGTGTAAATATTATCTTAAGGCTGGAAGAAAATATTTGCTCTGGTGGGGTGTGCAGTGGATTATGACATTTGTCAAGTGAATGGCAAACGACTGAGCCTGATGGAACCCATATTACTTGTTTGTTTAAGAAATAGTGCTGAAAATTTCAAGTTTGTCGTTTAACCTAGTAAAGTATTTAGTTCCAATCTGCTTTCTTTTTCTTAGTCATACTGGGGGTTTCAATATTTGCTTCAAAAATAACTTTTGGGTTTATAAATTATAACTGCTAGGGATATGTTTGACAGATTTAATGGTCATACTTACCTTCTTTAAATTCCATTCTGTTGACTTCTACTTCAGACCAAGACAGACTGTAATATACCCTACAGACTGAAACAACCAAAATGGGCAAAAACTATGAAGTGATTATTTTTAAGACCCTAACTATTGGGCAAAAGAAGATAGAAAATAGAATTAGTGAGTTTATTTATGGCTCCACTCATCACCTTGAGAGAATTTCCAGGCAGCAGCTTAAGGATAGGGGACTCAAGTCTGGCAGACTCCCTGAATGAAAGAGACAGAAATGAATCTAGGAAAACAAAGGCAGCTGGAGTCCACAGGACAGAGGACCTGAGAAAAGTGCTCTGCATAGATGGAGAACCTTGGAGATCTGCCTAAGGCCCATCTTGAGTGCTGAGCTGAGTACTGCTCAACATAAGGGTGAGGAGACTACCTAAAACCAAAGAAATAAGCCTCCCAAAGATTTTAACAGAGCTGAGAACTCACATGGAGTGAGGATTAGCCACCAGTTAGACTAGAAAACCCCCTTATTCATGGGCACTGGGTTAACTACGCAGAAGGTGGTTGTCTCAATAATGGAGAAATAATTAGCTGTAGACTGTGTATTGCTCTGACTCTGCCTAACAAATACCAAAAGCAAAATCTGAAAAGATCAAACTGTTTCCAAGTAACTTAGTCACTCTAGAACAGAGCTCAGTGATATTTATAGGAATACAAAAATATCAGCATGAAAAAAGTTAAAATTTATAATTTCTTACATCCCATCAAAAGTTACCAGGCATGCAAAGCAGCAGGGAAATACAATCCACAATGAAAAAACATCATGTAACAACTTACCCAGATTTTGATGAATGTTGGAATTGGCAAATGGGGCTATTCCTATAGAGAGTAATTCTAACTCTCAGTTTCATTGATTTAAAAATTCAAGTGGAGACACAGAGAATATTTTTTAAAGAGCCATATCAAACTTCTAGACATAAAAACTACAATGCACGAGATAAAACTACACTGAATGGATTAATGGCATCTTTGACATTGAAGAGGAAAAAATGAGTGAACTTGAAGACAAAATAATTGAAATTTCCCCAAATGAAATTCATAGAGAAAACACAATTTGAACTATGAACTGAGCATGATTGAGGATTTTAATATATTTTTAATTTGAATCCCTGAAATAAAGGGGGGCAGGAAGAATATTTGAAAAATAATGGAATGAAAATTTTTCAAATTTAATTAAAACTATAAACCTGCAGTTCAAAAAACTTAATAAATCCTGAAAATAAGAAATCTGAAGACATAGCATAATCAAATTTCTCAAAATCAGTTTTAAAGATATATGAGCTAAAAAGATATACCAGAGTTAAAAGCTGTCAGAAGAAAAAAGATGTCAGGACACTTCTCAGAAACAATACAGGTTAGAAAAGAGTGCAGAAAATTGCTTGGTACTGAAAGAAAAAATCTAAACCTAGAATTCTTTGCACAGTAACAATATCTTTTCAAAGTGGAAGTGAGACCTTTTAGACATAGAATAACTGAAAGAATTAGTCAGCAGCAGATCTGCACTACAAAAAAACATTTAAGGAAGTTCTTTAGGGAGAAAGAAAGTAATACCAAACAGAATATGGATCATCACAAAAGAATGAAAGCAGTTGAATAAAAACTACATGGTTAAACACAAGAGGACTTTTTTTTTTTTTTTTTGAGATGGAGTCTCACTCTGTCGCCCAGGCTAGAGTGCAGAGGCACAATCTTGGCTCACTATAACCTCTACCTTCCAGGTTAAAACAGTTCTCCTGCCTCAGCCTCCTGAGCAGCTGGTATTACAGGCACTTGCCACCATGCCCAGCTAATTTTTGTATTTTTAGTAGAGATGGGGTTTCATTATGTTGGCCAGGATGGTCTTGAACTCCCGATCTCAAGTGATCCACCCACCCCAGGCTCCCAAAGTGCTGGGATTACAGATGTGAGCCACCATGCCCAGCCTCGAATGAGGATTTTTAAACAATGAAATCATTTTAAAAGATAAATTACTTTTAAAACAAAAATACTAACAATGTAGTATGAGGTTTACAGCTTGTTAAAAGTAAAGTTAAAAGTGAATATGACAACAATAGCACAAAGGTTGGCAGGAAAATTGAAGTGTACTATTTGAATATCTTATGGTATACTTACATAGTATAGTAGTATAACATCACTAGAAGATAACCATGATACAAATATATATACTATAAACCCTAAACAAACTACTAAAATTAAAAAAAAAAATAAAATCCAATGCTCTGGCTAATATGCCAAAAAGGACATAAAACAGAATGATAAAAAAAAGTTCAACTTATCAAAAGAAGGTTAGTAAAAAGCAAAAAGAGAGCAAAGAACACATAGAACAAATAGAAAACAAATAACAATATGATAGGTTTAAACCTAACTCTATTAATAATCACATTACATGTAAATAGTATAAAAATCTCAGTTAAAACACAGAGATCATCAAATTGAATCACAAAGCAAGAACCAACTCTAAAGTGCCCATAAGAAACCCACTTTAAATATAAAAGCATAAATAAGTTGAAAGTTGAAATATGGAAAAATATGTACACACTAACACTAATTTTAAAAAACTGGACGGCTGTATTAATAACATACCAAGTAGATTTCAGATCATGAAGTTTTTTGGTGTCAAATATTGACATTTCATAATGATGAATGGATCATCAAACTAAATATGCATCTAATAATATAGCTTCAAAATAATGAAGGAAACCTGATATAACTGCAAGGGAAAATAAATTCATAATTATAGTAGGATATTTCAACACTCTTGTTTTAATAATTGATAGAATAAGCAGACAGAATTAGTAAAGATACAGATGATTTTAACAGTCATAACCAAGTAGTCCTAATACTCACTTATAGAATGCTCTACCCAACAACAGAACACACATTTTTCAAATGTATACAGAAAATTTATAAGGATATATCTTATTCTAGGCCATAAACAAGTTTTAGTATATTTAAAAGGATTCACTCGCACAAAGTATGTTTGTGACTACTTTGAAATTAATTAGAATCTAATAACAGAAAGATTTCGAGAAAGTCCCCAAATATTTGCACATTAAATAGCATACTTTTAAATAACCTGTGGGTAAAAGAGTAAATAAAAATAACTCTTTACTCAAGTTATCCCTTGGCAGAAATCGAAGCCTCTTTGGGAAACTGTTCTTCACTCAGGCATGGAGTCCATCTTCAATTAACCAAGTCATAGGGACATTTGGCTCTTTGCTTAGTTAGTAGCTGCTCAGAACAGTCAGGATTTGATGCCCACAGAAAGGTTTGTGGGTATGAGGGCATGAAGTATGTGTTTCCTAACAAAAAATAATAGAAAACTGGGTCCAGATGAGTGTGGATATAATTCTCAGGCAAGCCACATTCCCTGCTCTCATCCGAGTTTTTATGTGATGGTGGATATAGGACCCAAACTAAGATTTAAGATATTGGGTTTTAATCCTAGCTTGCTCCTGTGTATGGTTATAATCTTTCTTAAGATTCTTAACTTTTCTGGTTCTCTTTTTCTTTTTAATCTGTAGATTGATGGTGTTAGTTACAATAATCTGGAATTGTATTTCATGATGTCAGAGCAGGAGGGAATGCTGGAGATCACTTAGGCCATTAACTTTTCATTATTTTTCTCTTTGTACATAGCAGACTTCTGGGTGCTTTTGCAGTATCATCATACTCTCCAGGGTGTGAGTGGTAGCTCCAACCCTTTTCTTCCACTTAAGAAAGATTAGAGTGCAAACGAGTGATGATAGTGACTCCACTTTAAATTAGATCAAAGTCTAATTTATCTTTTTTATATTTGTAATAAATAATTTATAAAATTTGCATCAAAATTATAAAATATTAGTTGTAACAACTTATTTTCAACTGGTTTTACAAAATCAAAATGATAAATTATTTCTCTGTGTTATATTATAGATGAGGAAATTGAGGCCCCAAAGAGACAAGATTAATATTTTACTGTCTGGTTCATGGCAAAGGCATGATAAAAGCACAATTTTTCTTTTTCCCAGACCTAGGTACATTGCTTCCACTGCACCTTCTTGGTTCTTTGTGATTATTAATAGTTAGGTGATGATGATTGATGGTGGTGGTGATGATGATTGATGAAGACGATGGTGATAAACTCCAGGAACCTTGTCCATTTTACTTTGCAAACCAGAATCTACCATAGTATAGACACTTAATAAATATATGTTGAATAAGTCAATGATGATAATTGCTACCACAGCACTTATTCTGATCTAGGTGCTATATTAAGGATTTTAACATGCAGCATTTTATTTTATTCTCACAACATCTCTGTGAAATAAGTAGTATTGTTATTTGTATTTTCACATGAGAAAAATATTTCTGAGCAAAAAATGACTTTCCCGGGCTCCGTTAGTTGTAGGATCAGTATCAAGATGACCTCTCTGACTTTAGCACCCAATCTTCTGATTCTCTGGCTTCTCAGGGGAAAGAAAAGGCTTCAGTTGTGTTTTTGTGAGGTCCTAGGATGTCTTCCAGTGCTGTGAAGCTGGTACAAAGATCTCTCCCTGGTGGTTAGGAGACATTTGCTTGTCTTTAGAGTTATTTCATCATGAAAGTGTGATTGATGGAAATTCATTTTATAAACTACAAAAACTTTCTGAAAATGTTAATGTTGTCATCATCAATACTAATTATTATTATTGTTGTCATGATCACGGGGATCTATGTTTGGCGTTACCAATGATAAAACAGACAGAGAACAAAGGGGAGAAGCTGGTTTTTCCTGGGAGAATGTTTATGAGAATTGTTAAAATCTCAAGTGCAGAACCATCAACTCCCTTTAAATTAGTTCTAGAATGAGTCCCTTGAGACATTGTGCACCCCCAAGGAGGACCCATAAATATTAACTCTGTAGAGGATTGAGCAAAATTCCCACCAAGGGAATCTTAGTAATTCTGACTAGGCAGAAGGAGGGGAATAAAAGGTAGAAAGAAAGAAAGAAGCCAAGATTTAATTGTGATACTGGGTGCAAACCAGTCTATCATGAGCTTGTCTGCCTGGATTTTAAAGTGTTTAATTCACATATATGCAGGGAGACCACAACATTGGTAAATATTTTCCATTCCATGTAAAAGAAGGCAGCAGAGAGGAGGGATACATCATACTTCTGAGCTATTCACTTGAGTTTAAATTTTATCCTGAGTTTAATAAATCTTTCAAAACAGAGCATTTCTTAGACTCAGAGTGCTGAATGCAGGACTGAGAGAGGGTGCTTGTCTTCAGACGACTAGGAGAAATCAAAACAAAACAAAACACACAGAATAAAAACAGTCCCTTGGCATCTGTTACCCATGTTCACCTAGCAATTTCCTGGAATTCATTCATTTATTCATTCTCCCATTTTGATTCATTTACCCTTCCTTTCATGTATTTACCCTCCAGTCAGTTATTGAGCACTCTCTATAGGTGAGACCTTATAATAAACATGAGACACACACAGTGATGCACAAAACAGAAAAAGAAAGCATGTTGCTCAAAGCTCCTATTCTAGTGGGAAGAGCAAAAATACATAAATACACCTGACATCAATTTGCTATTGATATGGGATGGAAAGAGAAACAGAGCAGGGTAAGGGGATAGAAATGGAAGGGTAGTTATTTTAGACAGAATGGTTGGAAAGGTGAAATTTGGCAGATGCCTGAATGAAGTGAATGAGAAAGTAATATGACAATCTGAGGGAAGAACGTTTTGGGTTGAGGACTGCCAAATGCAAAGGCCTGAAATTGGGAAATTGCTTGGAGGGTTTGAGGAGCAGCATGATGATCAAAATGGCAGGAGCAAAACGAGCATGCATTTGGAGAGATGAGCCAAGTTCTGTAGGTCTTTAGAGACCATGGTTAGAGTTTGGAATTTTGTTTCAGGTATTATGGAAAGCCGTTGGAGAGTTTTAGGTAGGGAAGTAGGTACTGCAGTGACCTCTGAGCTTGCATAAGTTGTATCTAGAGCTTCATACACTTTTTCTTTTCCTGGTCACATTTCATCTCCTGTTGAAGACAAGCTTTTCGTAGTGTGGTGCCAAATGTACTTGCCTTTCCAAATTTCATTTCTCTTCTTCTCATTGTGAAGGCCTTGATGGGTCCTTTTTGGCCACAATTAATCAGAATGATACCATCCATCTCACTACAGTGATTGCTTCAGGAATGGACACACTGTCTAATTTGGTCTAATATTAAAAATTTCTGACCTATTTGTTATATGGCAAGTGTGTGCATGTGAGACTTTGATTTTCTGCTGCCATTTTTCCACCATGAAATAAACCAGGCTGAGGATAAAGGCAATTTACACATGGGGAAGAACTAAGAGAAGCATGGTATAAAGAATGAGTCAGAGCCATGATCAGACTGTATCTGAAATCTACCCTATCACTGATCTTTTCAGAGATATATATGTATTTTTTTTTGAGATGGTGTGTCACTCTGTCACCCAGGCTGGAGTGCAGTAGCACAATCTTAGCTCACTGCAACCTCCGCCTCCTGGGTTCAAGCAATTCTTCTGCCTCAACCTCCTGCGGAGCTGGGATTACAGGTGCACAGCACCACGCCCAGCTAATTTTTGTATTTTTAGTAGAGACAGGGTTTCACCATGTTGGTCAGGATGGTCTTGAACTCCTGACTACAAGTGATCTGCCCGTTTTGGCTTCTCAAAGTACTGGGATTACAGGCAGGAGCCAACATGCCCCTCCCTTTTCAGACATTAACCACTAAACTCCCATAGTGGCTTAATTTGTTTAAGTTAGTTTTTGTTCATTGCAACCAAAGTTCCTTTAGTTGCATAATTTACAGTGAATGTATAGTATTATGTTACTTAGTTGGTGTATTATACCCCTTAATTTACATGGTTACATTTAACAAAACTGTGAACAACAAAGAGATATTGTAAGTAAGAATTTCAGAAACACTGTTTTACACAGGATACTTTGGCCTTTAATTTCAGACAGAAAACTTCTCAATGGACATAATTCGTGCTTGGTGTATATTAGTCGCTTTTGAATGATTCGAACCTATACGGTAGTCTCTTCTTATCCTTGTTTTTTTTTTTTTTTTTTTTTTTTTTTTTTTTTTTTTTTTTGGAGTTTTTTTCCTGTGGTTCCAGCTACTAGTAGTCTGAAAATATTATATACAATATAATATTTTAAGAGACAGTCTACATTTATGTAACATTTATTCCAGCCTATTGTTATAATTGTTCTATTTTATTATTGTTGTTAATCTCCTATAGTGCCTAATTTGTAAATTAAACTTTGTCATGATAAGTATGTCTGTATAAGAAGAAACATAATACATACATGGATCTGTATGATCTGCAGTTTCAGGCACCCACTGGGGATCTCAGAACATATTCCCTATGGATAGGGGTATACTGCAGTACATCCACAGGCTTTGGAATCAAATTCCAGCTTTTTCTGCCACTTATTAGCTGTGAGACTTTGAGCAAGTAACTAAATTTATCTGAGCTTCATTTTTGTCATCAGTAAAATAGAAATAATGCTGGTCCCCACTCACAGTGGGGGAGTTTGTGAGAATTAAATAAAGCATGTAAAACATTTAGCTCAGTACCTGGCCCACAGTAAGTGATCTATGAATGTTAGTTCTTATATAATAATATAATTCTCAGAATAACCAAGGAAAGTAGAACAAAAAATGCCACCTAGATGGCAGGATTGCTTTGCATAGCTTAATGAAGTCTGTTTCATTATTCCAGCTCCCTGGGGCTTTTGAAAAAAAATAATAACATGTTTTAATGTAAAATGCCAGTCTCATTAAGAGTGGGGAAGGGGCAATCTCTAGGCAGGAAGTGAGAGGGAGGAAGTGTTGAAATTGTGGAGCAGAACACATGAGTACTGGTGTAAACTTGCTCCTTAAACAGTAAATACACAAATTGAGCTACACAACCATGTCTGTTCCCAAAGGAATTTTTTTGTTTGTTTTTTGTTTTTAACATTAGAAGAACTTGGGTCCTGCATAAGAGTGAGATGTTAACATATTTTATTTGACTGGAGATTCCAGGTATTATAAGATGAACTTTATTTCAAAAAAGTTAAAGTGCAAAAGATGTGCATTTTAGAATCGATGGCAGTAGAACAGTGGTGCATTCCATGTCCGATTTTCCAGCTAGCTATGAGGTAGGTGCTACTATCATCCTTTGAGATATAAGAAAATTGAGATATAAGAAAACTTAGGAAAGTAAAGTGCCTTTTTCAAGGTCACATTGTTAGTGGACAGCAGTTACAATTGCATTCATCCATTCATCTGAAGAATGTACTTAGTTTTCAGTGCCAAACTCCACAGGGGATACACTAGTGAAAACAACAGAGCAAGACCCCTGGAGTTATAATCTAATAGGGTATTTAAACAAAAAATGAGTAAGGAGTCATATACATAAACTAATTGCACTATATTATGACTCCTGTGAAGGACAGATATGGGGTACTGAGATGGAAAACATGAAGGATGGAAGGAGCGCATCTCTATGTAGAGAGAATGTAGAATATCTCTTTATAGAAGTGAGGTTTCCACTGAAAGCTGAAGGATGAAGAATCAGACATGAAAAAAAGCCAGAGAAAAGTCATTCTAGGCAAAGGGAACAGGAGTGCAAAGTCCCTGAGGTGGGAAAGATTTTAGTGTTTATAAGGAAATAAAAACATGTATTAGCATGGTAGACTCCGTTTCAGGTCTTTCTAACTTCAGAGACTCTGCTCTGAACCACTAGGCAATACTACATCTACAAAAGGGAAAGTTGGGTGTTTGAAGGTCAAGAGATACCAGGAGACACTATGGAGCAGTCACTGTCAAAGGGATGCTTATCACTTCCTCAGATCACTTACTTAATTCCCCAGAAGAAAATTCCTTTTGTACATTAAATGAACAACTCTATCCCTGCCCTGTAAAAGGCAGAGGAGATATTTTAAGGGCTTCTGTTACTATATTAGATGTGGGTGGGGGAGGGGAACTGGTGGAAAAGAGATGCCTTGAAAGGCTGGAAAAGGGAGAATGGTGGAAGAAGAACTAGGATTGGCAGTTGACTCAGGCCAACCTCCTAGCCAAGAAGGCTGCATTACCAGCCACCTCCAAGGTGTCTGTTAATCTGCTGCAGGATAGTATTAGAAAGCCCATTTCACTTGTCACTGTATTACTCTGGCTCTGAATGTTGTGCCTTTTGGTTCCAAATGGTTTTCAGGTTTTCATCTCAGGACCTTCCTTCCCAACAAGAGGCATTGAAAATAAGAGAAGAATGAGGAGACCTTGATTTATACATGCCAGCAGATTCAGGGTGTATGAAAAGCTCCTACTTACAATTTCTGGTCCTCTTGAGAAGTTGGGTGATGCTTTAATGCAATTTTCTCTTCTTTTTTCCAAGGACCCATGTCATGAAGCTTTGGGAAATCTGTGGGGTTATGAGATTATCATTTTGCTTCATTATCCTCCCCAATTGGACATAATTAATAATTATTATGATAATGTTATGTAGTGTTTTAGACTCATATACAAAATCTTTAATTCTCATAACAATTTTATGAGTTGCATGGGATTATTTCAATTTTACAGATAAGGTAATGTTCACAGAGGTGACATCATACAACCAAGATTACACAAAGACATTGACCCAACTTTTATGTCTCCCACTCCAGAAGACAAAGCTGGCAAAGAATTGGCAGATGAGAAGTTGTTGCACTATTCTCCATAATCCCAGGAAGGAAGTAAAGGTATTGATTAATTAACAACAGCCAAAAGTATTATCATGTCTAAAATAATTAGCATTTATCAAGTACCTAGAGTGTGTCTGGCACACCATACTAAATTCTGTTTATTAATCAGTATAATTCTCACCACAACCCTATGATATAGGTGCCATTATTATCTCCATTTAACAGATAAAAAAATGAAGCCTCAAAGAGGTGAAATAACAACTTATGCCAGTTCATATAACTAGCAAGTTGCAGAGACAGTTCACAAACCATAAAAGTTTAACTCCTGAGTCAGTATTTGTCACCACCACCTAAACAACTCAACTGATGGTGTACTTCTGATATTAATAGCAATGACACCAATTACATCAATTCATTGGACAGAGAAACTGTGAGTTGTGAGTCCCATCTCTTACCATTGGTTAAAAAGTACAAGTTTTAGGGGCAGGATTCCATTATGCTGTCTCTGTTCATATAAGAAAATAGAAACAAGTAATGGGGCAGTGACCCTGATAAGTAATCTTACTATAAAGCTGCCATCACAGAAAAATACTTGTTTGTATGTATTTTCTATCTTCATTAGAACATTTGGATAATTGTGTAGGTCTGTGCTGTCCTTCTTAAGGAAGGTGGATGTTATTAAGGGTGGTAGACTTCGTTCAAATCCTCCCAGTTTTGCTGTGTTCCTTAACCAGTTGATTCTTACTTCCCTGACTCAAATATTGCTGTCAGCTTCAGCTTATTCTGCTTGCCTTATTAAGAATTCCACATAGTCAATAGAATGCAAATAAATGGAAACATATGCACTTTCCCACATGTGGGGAATGCTGCTTGTTGGCACTTCTGCCCCTTAGCTGTCTTGTAGCATGATGCTTCAGCTTTCAATTGAGCCTCTTCTTCGTGGCTTTTCTGATTGCTGCTTTCAGATCCAGGTGATTGAGCTGATACAGCCATAATGGCAAGTTTCAATTTACTGTCTTCTTCCTCAGCTTTGGGTCTGGGAGCCCCTTAGATTCCTGCTTTGCTCACTCTGGGACCATCTTTCCATGTTCAGTAAGCCTAACTTCTGAGCCACAGCAAAACTAATGCATATACGTTGAAGGTAGTTTCAGAACTTGTGCACTGAGAAATTTTCTATTGCAGTTTAACACGGTGAGAAGAACTGGAATAGCCTGTGCTGTTCAGAAGCCAGATCTGATATTGAAAGCAGGTGCAGGCCTGTCAGCCACACAGCTGGTTGAGTTAACTCTATTGGACACTATTGGACAATTTTGTTGTCTGAAATAGAAACCAGTATGGTGGCAGGCTGTCCCTTTGCCAAATGGTGCCCCTGCTAGGCTGGTTTAGGTCTGCCTTTCTTGTTGGTGCATCTGCCGGGTTTTGCTGCCAGCATGTTGAAAACTGGCAGTTCTGTAAAGTTTTATTGTCTTCCTAGGTGTTTTTGTCCAGCAGAGAAATACTAAGATTTGCCATTTTTTAAGTGATGACTTGGTATTTTGACTCTTGGCTCTACTTTAGCTGGAAGAAATTAGTCTCTGATTTTATTGTAATACTGGCACTACTTCATTTCTTTAACCAAGAATGATTTTCTGCTTCTCTCCAAAACATTCTTGGGAGCCTCTATTCTAAATTGTTTTCCACACTCAGTTATAATGCCTTCACATAATGGATTTTTGTAATTTTCTTCTTTCTTTTTACTTTTGAAAATCTGCAACAAGTAAAAAGAACCCCTGTGGGTGAAATACAATATCCCTCCCAGAGGAGAAATGGGAAAAAAAATGTTCTTCCAAACTTCAAGCCCATACCAACGTTATCTGCCTTCTAGATTTTAAGTAGGCTCAGAGCCTTTGAGGACTGAGTCAAAGAATGCAAAATGTGACCTCTTAGATAAAGGCAAAAGCTAAAAAAAAAGGGGGGTGGGACCTAGAACATCAAATAGCTCTTACCAAAGAGTGTTGTGGTGAGTGAAGTGTAAATGAAGCATAGAATATATCTCTTTTCCAGGATAAAAGGCCCAGTTTCCAAAACATGCAAACACTCTCTCAATTGAGCATTAGCTGCTTAGTTGCAGAGCTGCTGAAGTATAAAAGGCAGTAACTTATGTTAAACACCCAGCACAGTGCCTAGCACATGCTGGACCCT
The DNA here is from genome assembly GCF_001604975.1 of Cebus imitator. NCBI lineage: Eukaryota > Metazoa > Chordata > Mammalia > Primates > Cebidae > Cebus > Cebus imitator. Next base: position 1,957,466 of record NW_016107319.1, read on the forward strand.
TAATTGAATATTATTATTAATTATTTCTATATGGAGGGATAACATAAATAACTTGTTTTAATAACTTATTTGACCTGAAATACAAGGTTGCATAATATGATGTTGCAAATATCTATAAATTTTTACATAAAAGTCCCTGGAATGGAATCTCATCCTACAAATTCAAGATCTTATCTGGAGAAAAAGAGTGAAGACTATATATGTGTATTTTTGAATGAAACAGAGCGTCCATATCTACTATATGTCTTATGAGGAATGGCTCCCCAGAGGAGACTTGTAAGGAGTGACCCAAGAACTGGCTTCAGAGTTTTAAGGGACTGCCATCTGGAAATTGTAGAATTAGTCTCCTTTGCTTATAGTAGAGAATTAGGGCTAGTGGGTTGAAGCTTCAAGGAAATAACAGTAGCTCAGTGAAAGGAAGCCCTTGCTGACAGTTCGATCTATCAGTGGAAAGGACCATCTGAAGAAGTGGAGAAAAATCACACGGATACTGGAGTCTTCTGGCAGGGAAACTGGGAAGAGTTTCTGCAATGTATGGCGAGGCCAAGTATAGAGGGAGCAGTTCTGTCCGTTTAGGTAGATAACCTTAAAACTCTTCTATGTGGAGACTATTTGGCTCCAACTGAATTCTCTGCCTTGCAATCCTCCCATTCACTTTTGCTGAACTACAGAGCTATTACTGCCTTTTAGATATGAAATTCAATAGCATTTGTTCCTTTACTCAGATCATTTCACCTTTAATTGTGCTCATTAATACCAGTGATAACTAATGTTTATCCTTCAGTTACTATGTTCCAGGCTTTGCACAAAGTGTTTGGTTTGTATTGCCCTTTTAATACTCAAGATACTCCATATGATGAGTATTTTTATTATCCTCATTATGCAGATTTTAAACATGAATCTCAGACAGGTGGCATGATTAACTTAAAGAGACAGACTCATAACTAGCAATACTGAGATACAAAGCAAGGATTCTAAATCCAAAGCTTCTGTTCTTAAACACTTCTTTGTACTACCACCTCCCCCCACCCCCCACCAACTCTGAATTGTGAGAAGAGTGATTGGTCTTCTCATTATTCCTTTCACAGTTTGATAAAATTTTTATATGCATTTCATCAGGGGCTAAGTTCTGGAAATGGTGTTTCTGGAACCATGGTTCTGGAAAAGGCAGAGACATCTTTGTAGAACTTTCTAAAGGATGTCAACATTGGTATCACTATCACCATCATCTCAGCATGTTATAGTGTCATCTTCTTCATCACCATTACTGTCTCCATTGCTATCAACATCACACCATGACGACATAATTATCTATCATTGGCATCATTACCAACACCTTCTACCACTTCTTCCTCTTTTCCCCCGTTGTTCCTCTTCCTTCTCTTTTTCCTTCATTATCATAATCTTTACCATCACCACCCTCACCACCATCACCATCACCACCGTCATCACCACGATCATCCTCATCATAGTTAACATATGTTTTGTACTCACTGTATACCAGCACATTACAGGTACTGACTCATTTAATCCCTCCAACAACACTATGAAGTAGGGTTACTAACCTCATTTTACAATTGAGGAAACTAAGATGCAGAGAGAATAGCTTGCCCAGTCATGCTCTTACACACAATACCTTAATGCCTCTCACCCTTTAGAGGCTACTTTTCAGCTTGACTAAGGGTTGGAATCATCACTTAAATAAGTCATAGACAGTTTCCAAAAGTATAAAAGTGTTCACTCAACCTTTATACTCACGTTTTATTCCATAGGATTATTTAAAATAGTCTAGACATTATAATCATGTGCTTCTCTCTGTTACATGATGGGTAAATGGCCATCACTAGTTAGGAGACAGACCTTGGTAGAGCTATGCTTTTCCAAATGCACTTCTTTGTTCCTAAGTTGGAGGGCATTGTTAACATTCATGGGCTAACATTAATGAGAGCCACTGGCATATTTAATCACCTACGAAATACAGGGATTGGGATTGTGCTCAGGACTCTCTATGAATTCTCACTTTATACTCACAACAAACCTGTGGCACAGGTGCTATGCTTATGCCCATTTTATTGATGAAGAAATAGGCTAGAGATAGTTAAATAACTTGCCCAAGACCTCTCACACTAGGAATTAGCTGAATTAACATATAAACTAAAGGTTTTCTGATTCCAGAGCTAGTGTACTTAATCACTGTGTTTCACTTTTCCCTAAAAAGTACCAGCTTGGCCAGAGAGACCCCCACCCAGATGGCACTGAAGGAAATGAGAGGCAGATACCCACATATAACAGCAAAATCGGTCTATCCAGGGAGGCAGCAGCCTTCCGAGCTGACAGCATCAGGCTGACAGCATTCCAGGATGAAGGCCCGGAGAAGATTCTGATCCATGTAGTTATTCTCTCTGAACAGGTGATTCTTAATAACAGACAGGTGTTCTTTATTTTCTCATAACTCAAAAATATACCAAGTAGGCAGCTATTTCCTGCTTGCCACTGATTGCAGACAAACTAAAAGGTATTCTCCACAAGGGAGCCAGCCACAGGGGCAGGGGCAGGGGCAGATATCTCAAAGGATTTTTTTAACCAGTGTATGATATTTATACATTGTCCTGCCACTTTGGAATGCCCCAAGTGGTTTTCCATTTGGGGGTGGAGGGCCGCTAGGTTTTCCTTGCCATCGTTCTTCCCAGTCAATAATATATTCTATCATACACTCATTATTCATCGATATTCATAAACTTAATGTTTCTCAACAGTTCCTTTCATTCATTTGATGATCATTTTGTTTGTTTGTTTATTTTAGAGGTGGAGGTCTCTCTATGTTACCCAAGCTGGTCTCAAACTCCTGGCCTCAAGTGAGGCTCCCACTTTGGCCTCCCAGAATGCTGTGATTACAGGCATGAGCCCCCACACCCAGCTTATGGTCATTTTGGAATCTTCCACAGGCTGACCTCCACTAACTCTTTGCTGTCACTCCTATATTAAGGCTGCTATTAGTTTCTGTGCTGTTAGCCAGGCACATAGTAGGAATACATTATTTTGGATAACTCTGGGGACTATAGGATAAAATGTGAAAATTACAAAATGGACTTTTTTTTTTTTTTAAGTTAAAGTGAAGAAGATCTTCCTAAAATGTCTATCTATACAGCAATGATATTGTTTGCTTTGGAGAGATACTGAGATATTTTCTCCATGGAAGCAGACAAGCAGAAATATAGGCCCACCTATCTGCCAGAGGTGTTGTAGAGATGATTCAGGGACAGAAGATTGAATACAAAGAACTCTGAGGCCAGGTGCAGTGGCTCACGCCTATAATCTCAGCAGTTTGGGAGGCCAAGTTGGCCAGATTGCCTTAGGTTAGGAGTTCAAGACCAGCCTGGACAACATGGTGAAACCTTATCTCTACTAAAAATACAAAAATTAGCCAGGCATGGTGGTGGGTGCCTGTAATCCCAGCTACTCAGGAGGCTGAGGCAGCAGGATAATTTGCTTGAACCTGGGAGGCAGAGGTTGCAATGAGCTGAGATCATGTCACTGCACTCCTAGCCTAAGCAACAGAGCAAAACTCTGTCCCCAAAAGAAAAAAAAAAGAAGAAGAAAAAGAACTCTGAGGCCTCATATGAGACTCAGATATGAGTTTATATCTTATATCTCAGATATGACTGCTTTTAAACTACTTATTGTATCCTCTGGATTAGCTCAGTTCTATTCATCCATCTACTTACTTTGTTACTTTTATTTAAAATGATTCTTTGTTGTGAAAATACACACAAAATTTGGCATTTTAACCATTTTAAACTGTATCATTTAGTGATATTAACTGCATTCACAGTGTTGTACAACCATCACCACTGTCTAGTTCCAGAACCTTCTCATTACCCTACCCCCAAAGGATTCTACTTTTAGTTAGATACCTCCCCAAATTAAAAATAGATATTCAGACAAAAACTTGTATTCGAATGTTCCTGGAAGCACTATTCACAGTAACCTAAAATGCAAACTTAAATGTCCATCAACAGATGTTTGATGGATGAACTTATTGCAGTTTATCCATATGATAGAATATTAGCCATAAAGGAATGAAATACATTTTCCAGCATTGACAAACCTTGAAAACATTAGGCTAAGTGAAAGAGGCCAGGCACAAAAGGCTACATAGTTTATGATTCCATTTACATGAAATATGTTTATTACTTTTTGTTATATGTGGAAGGCCTCTGTGATATTTTTAACATAATACTTTTTACTTACATTGAGCTAATCTTTTAGAGACGTAAAATTTCACCATAGCCTCTTCTTAAGCAATTATATCTATGAAACAGTGGGTTTGAGATGCTAGTTCCATTTTTCCAATATACGTGAAAATAAAATCAAATTCTAAAAATAAATTTCACCCATGTGCCATCTAAATGCATCTGTGTACCACCTCAAGTACACTTAAGACATTTCAGGAAACAGCCTTTTGGGTTCCTCTTGGCACTTAATTTCTGCTTGAATGTGATGTACACAGACAGCTCTTTTCTCAGCACTTAAGCTATCTGATAGGACAACCAGCCACTAGCCATATGTGGCTATTTAAGTGGAAATTAAGTAAAATGAAATAAAATGGAAAATTCATATTGTCAGTCACTATCCACATTTTAGTTGTTCAATGGCAATAGGTGACTAGTGGCTACCATACTGGATGTGACAGATATATTGCCATTATGCTAGAAATATCTATTGGACAGTGGGCCTAGGGTTGGCTTTCAGTCTTTCTGTTGTGCTAGGGAAGCTGCCTGGTATGGTTTGGCATTGTCCTCACCCAAATTTCATCTTGAATTCCCATGTGTTATGGGAGGGACCGGGTGGGAGGTAATTGAATCATGGGGGGCGGGTCTTTCCCATGCTTTTCTTGTGATAGTGAATAAGTCTCACAAGATCTGATGGCTTTAAAAAGGGGGAGTTTCCCTGCACAAACTCTCTTTTTGCCTGCTCCCATCCATGTAAGATGTGACTTGGTTCTCCTTGCCTTCCACCATGATTGTGAGTCCTCCCCAGCCACATGGAACTGTAAGTCCATTAAACACCTTTTTCTTCCCAGTTTTGGGTATGTCTTTATTAGCAGTGTGAAAAATGGACTAATACACTCCCCATCTCCCTGCTCCCATGCTCAAGTTAACCTCTCAGCAGCCTTAATTCCCACCACTTGCTCCTGGCTGACCATTCATCCCGCAGCCAGCTCTGAAACTGACCTACTTTCTCAATGTCACCAGGGAGGGCCTGGTGCCAGGCCACCATGTGGTGCCTTCCCTCACTGCTCCCTTCCTGTTTGCTGCTCGCCCAGCTCTGGACGCAATCCATCTTGCCACTCTCTTTTGCTCTCATGGTACTGACGTGAGGATCTCCTCCCACACAGCCCTGGCCAGCTTTCCTGAAGGGTTCTGCTGGGCTTCAAACTCCATTTTGTTTCATTATCAAGTGTAAGAAAACAGTCCGTTTCATTTTCCCACGCTTCTCCCTTTAAATCTCTTATTGGTCTTACTTCTTCTTCTCCTTCTCCTGGTGTTTTCTTCTCTTTAACTTCACTTCTTTTCCACTTTCCTCTTTCTCTTCCCCCTATTCTTCCCACAATTATTTCTCTGTAGTTGTAAAATAAACCCTATATAGCTCTTTGGAAAACAAACTGGAAGAAGGACTATAGTAAAAAAAATAAAAAGCTATATTCTTTTAACCATTTATACAGAAAAAAAAATATATTCCAAATGCCTTCTCCGCCCAGCAGTTCTTCTTTTGTCCTTTAGGTGGTAAACATATCATTTTCTTCTCCTACCAAGAGGATGACCTTGCAATTATGGGTGAAGATATGAATATCAGGGCAGTGATTGGGACTTGCAGAGCTCAGTCTTTTAGGGGACATATTTCCACACCAGAAATCCACGTTGGGGTAAGAAACATTATTACTGCTAACGTACACAGTGCTGTCAAGTTTCATTATGAGATCCAGCAGCATTTAGACCTCTATTTAGGCCAGAATATAGTTAACTCTATCCTGATGGTTCTCACATGTCATCCAGCACACTGGGACATTCTCCACACTGCTCAGGACTCCAGCTCCGGCCAGATGAAAATCTGCTCCTGTTCATTCAGCAAATGGTCACTGACCGCCTACCATATGCCAGACGCTGTGCGGGGGTGAGGGCACACAGCGAGGGCTCAGACACAATCCCTGTTCCCCGGGAGCTTACCCTCCAGCAAAGAAGAGAATGTATGTGTTTCAAAAACCCTGTGAGGTGGAAATGGAGATGCAGAGGAAGTGATGGGAGTTTTGAGGAGGGTGTGGAGGCTAGAAGCTCAGTGAGTCTTTTGGGAAAAGGTGGACTCTGTGCTCAGTTTTGAAGGATATGAACACGTGAATATGTAGGTGAGACAGATCTTTGTATTTAATTGAGACTTGTGACTTTGATTTTATTTTTTAGTGAAAATTTTAAATTTTATTTTTTAAATATAAGATCTAGTAAAATTAACTGTTGGAGTCATGCTTGTATGATCCGTAGCACACAGATAGATTCATATAATCATGACCAGCAGGATTCAGAGCTGTTCCATCACTCCACCCCCCAAAATCCCTAAAGTTATTTACTTACAGCCACGCTTTCTGCTCTAGTCACACAATCACTGATCTGTTCTCTGTGTCTGTGGTTTTGGCTTTTGGAGAATGTCATATAAGATAGAATCACACACCGTATAACCTTCTGAGGTACACTTCTTTCCATCAGTAGAATGCCTTTGCAATTCATTCAAGATGTTGTGTGTTTCTATAGCTCATTGTTTGTATTCTCATATTGTATTTCACTGTATAGCCATACAATGATCTTACTCTTAGGTATTTAATCTAAAGGAATAAAATCTTTTGGTCACACAAAAACGTGTGCACAAATGTTTATAGTCTCTTTTCATAATTGCCCCAAACTATAAAAAACCTAAATGTCCTTCAATGACTGAATAGAAGAACAAAACTTTTGTGGCTGGGTGTGTTGACTCATACCTGTAGTCTCAGCACTCTGGAAGGCCAAGGCGGGCAGATTGCTCGAGTCTAAGAGTTTGTGACCAGCCTGAGCAACATGGTGAAATCCTGTCTACAAGAAATACAAAAATTACCCAGCTACTAGGGAGGCTGAGATGGGAGGATCACTTGATCTGGGGAGGCTGAGGCTGCAGTGAGTTGTGATTGTGCCACTGCACTCCAGCCTGGGCGAGCAAGACCCTATCTCAAAAGGAAAAATAAAATAAAAACAATACTTTTGTGATTTTCACTGAGAGAAAATAAATGCTCCTTAACTTAGGCATGCGCGCGTGCGCGCGCACACACACACACACACAAACACGCACAGCAAAATGATTTATTCTTCCATTGAACTAGAAGGGATGGGCTTGTTATCTTGCATGTCTAGATCCAGGCTCAAATGATATCTTCAGGTCTCCCTCTCTTTCTCATATTTCTCCGTGTTAAGGTGTGTTGTTCACCTCCAGGAGATAGGGAATGAACTCGTCTAAAGTAAGAATTGATTCAAATACTTTCAGCACTGTATGTTTTTAAGCCCAGAAAGACAGTGATCCCTTCTAGTTGCAATAAAAAAAATCCCCAGAGAAGAAATATGATTGAATGAGATTGAGTCTTGTGCCCATCCTGAACCAATCTCTATGGCCAGAGATGCCCTTCAGGGTTCGTGGGGGAAGGTCTATTTTCAGGAAATGAAAGTAACCAGAAACAACAGCTATTACTGCATTTCCAATGGAGGGAGGTGTAGCTAAGAAGTGGAAAATCACAAAACTTTACTGGGATACCATGAGTGGTTTGGGTTTGCTCCAATGCAGGATACTGTTAAGAACAGTTTTAGGATAGAAGGTTGGAAAAATTGAAGTTGGCCGAGGAGCATGGATTTTATTTTTGGACAATGGGAAGCCATTTCAGGGTTTTGAGAAGGGTGGCACATGATCAGAGCTGAGGTGTGGGAACATTTATCTGGCATGTGGGCTTGACATGAGTGTGGAGGATGAAATGTAGGAATCTGGATGGCAGTACAGATGTTATAGTCCAGGTAGGAACAAAGTGAAAGTCATTTTGGTAGCAAGCAACAGAAATAAAGCCTGATTAATTTAAGTAAAAGGAGGTAGTGAAGGAGAAACAATAGAAAATATTGTTTAGGGCTTTAGTAGGCCTTTTAAAAATCAAAGTATAAGCTGAGTGACTAACCTTTGGAAAGGTCGTAGGTGAGGCAATGTTCATTGATGAAGGAGAGTCACTATTACATTGGTTTAGAGCCAACAACTCCTGGTCTCTGTGTCTTACCTATCAAGTTTCAAACTCCTAGGAGAGAGAATCTAATTGATCTATCATGGGACAGGTACACCCCTCCCCCTCATATATATTTTTATGGCCAAGGAAACAAATACGTGGTCAGATATACATAAGGGAGGACTTTTTCAAAGATTGGGGCTTATTGTCTGTCCATAGGCACATCCCTGTACCCCAGAAGGGGTGCGATTCCATGAATTGTACTGGTATAAAAGGAAGCCTAGGCTTTTGCTCGGGGAAGGAACATGAATATTTCTCAGTTCATTTAGAACAGATAGTCCAAATGAGCAGCCAGTAGCTAGGTTTTGTTTCATTTACATTTAAATGAATTTGAGTGCCTTTAGCTAAGATTTTCACCACTGTTATAATCTTGCACCTGGCTCATTTTACTCATTGATATTATCTACCCAGTCCTGAAAAGCAAGAGAGATTGTGTTCTTCCTGATAAATCAACTTGGTGTTTGCCTTCAAAAAAAGCAAGTAAAAATGGAGTAATGGAAGGCTAACCAGTATTTTGATGGGTCAGGTCCTCCTGTTAATGTTCTTATAGCAAAAGGAAACTTAGCTGCAGAGGTATTACCATTTATTGTAATTATTTGTATAGAATCTGCCTTCCCCTCAAACTGTAAAGGATTGCAGAGAAAGGACCACAAATTTTTTACTTAGCACTTTATTTTCTATACTTTGCTGGCATAAAGTAGATGCTTAATTAATGTTTCTTGAATCAGTGCTCAATTAATGTTTATTGAATTGATGTGTTTACTAAAAAATGGATTTTGAAGTTTTTCTATAGATAGGATTTTGGTGTATTTCTTAGTGGATCAGACTCTTAGTTTGTGGTCCATAATTTATGGTTTTGGTTTTAGCACTGAAATTTTCATGCCACAGGAAACACCTCAGTGCTGGAACAATTAGGATGGTTGGTCATACTACTACCAGATATCAATCAAAAAAATGTGCTTATCATAGGCCCCCTTCTAACTCTCATCACACCACCATGAAACTTCACAACAATTCTGTGTGATTGTTACGGACTGAAAGTTTATGTTGAAACCCTAATCATCAACTCAATGGTAACTAAAGGTGGGGACTTTGGGAGTTAGAGTTAGATGATGTCATGAGAGTGGGGTCCTTGCAATGGAACTAATGCTTTTATAAAAAGAGGAAGAGCTAGGCACAGGTGGCTCACCCTTGCAATCCCAGCACTTTGGGAGGTAGACAGATCACTTGAGGCCAGGAGATTGAGAACAGCCTGGCCAACATAGCAAAACCCTATCTTTCTTAATAATACTAAAAATTAGTTGGATTTGGTGGCACACACCTGTAATCTCAGCTACTGGGGAGGCTGAGACATAAGAATCACTTGAACCCTGGAGGTGGATGTTGCAGTAAGCCGAGATCACGCCACTGCACTCCAGCGTGGGTGACAGAGCAAGACTCTGTCTCAAAAAGAAAAGGAAAGGAAGAAAAAGAAAAAGAGACAGAGACATGAGATAAATCTTTCTCCACCACGCGAGTACACTTTAGGAAAACAGCCCTCTATAAACTGGCAGGAGGGCTTTCACTAGACACCAAATCAGCTGGTGCCTTGAACTTGAACTTTCCAGCCTCCAGAACTGTGAGACACAAATGTTAGTTGGTTGATCCACCCACTCTATGGTAGTTTGTTAGAGCAGCCTGAACTGGTGAAAACAGTATCTTACCCACATTGACACAGAAGTGAGCTGAGTCTCGGAGAATTTGATTTCCTGAAGGGTATAAACACCAACAATTGTGGATTTAAAACTTAACTTCAGTTTGCCTGTCTCTAAATCCACTCTTCTCTCCAACTCACAGAGTTCTGAGAGTTCAACTTACTGGGCTATGAATTCTTATCCTCAGGTAGTTGACAGTCTGACAGAGGTGATAATATTGTTCAGGCTATGAATTACACAAGTTCAGGGCACCCTTCATATCAGATTCATCAAAGAGTTGTGTTTTATTCTGACACTTGTTCTGGCAGATGGTAGTAAAGGGTCTTCAGAAAGAGACATCTTTTTAAAATGAGCTCTGAGTGGTTGGGACTAACATAAATAAAGAAGGTGCCATCTAAGAGGTGTGTGGCACATGAAGAACAGGGGTTGAGAGTTGGAACAGGATATGTCTAACTTGAAGGAGTCAGGTAATACTTTGTGGAGAAGGTATTATTTGAGATGATCATGAGGGATGGCCTATAAGCCTGACACAGGGAATGAACAGGAATTATAGCTGCAGAAAAATAATGTGGACAATGATTTGTGCCCTGGCTTATTGTCCTTGCTCAGTCTTCCTTGCATTTGGTGTCAAGAGGTGAAGATTAAGGTATCCCTTTTTGAATCAAGTCCATAAATGGTGAACATGCTGTGCTCAATGGCAATTCTGCTGGATAAACATAAATGACAAAAGGTCATATCTGATCTTTGCTCCTGGTGGGACCAAATGTGTAAATGTGGACTCCTCAGAAAATTGCAGGAGACAATGTATTGCTAAGTGCTATCACATGAGGAATGGATTAAGAAGAACCAAGAGAAGGAAAGATTCCCCATAAGGAAGAAATAGAGCTTGAAATTAGCCTTGCAAAATGCAAGTATTGGGTTTAGACTGAAGAGGATGAGGTGGAAAGGCATTCTGGGTGGGAGGAACAGCATATACTGAGAGATGGTGTTAGGACCAAATGCATTGTGTATTCACAGGGGTGAGGGATGATCAGGAGAGAAAATTAAATGTTGAAGAGTTGGAAAGATAAAGAAGTATGTGATACCCCTCCCCCACTTGTCAGAGAAGGCAACTAAGGTGTAGGGAGGTTAAATGGGCACTGGTGCACCTTAATTCAAAGGCTTTGAAATCTGAAAGATTTTGCTTCAAATAACCACTTGACTGCTTAAACCAGCTAAATTTTTTTTTTTAATGATAGAAATTCTAAAACATAAAAGTAGTTTAAAGAAGACAGACATTGAATTCTCTCTTGTGCAAAAGAAGTGCAAAGGTTGTCTAGGGCTGGTGTGGTATTCCACAGTGTCAGGGACCCAGGCTCCTTCTACCTTGTGGCTCTGCCACCCTCAGCCAGTGGCTTCCACATCATGGTTCAAGATGGGTGCCACTGCTCCAGCCATCACATATGCATTGCAACTAGAAGGAAGGAGGAAGGAACAAAGATGAGCTCACCTCCTCCTTTTATAGAACTTCCTATAAGTTAAACATATCTTCTCTCCTCTTATTGTCCAGAACATTATAGTGTCATGCCTAGCTGCTAGGGAAGCTGGAAATGTAAGCTTTATTACTGGAGGTTCTGTGTCCCTCTAAAAATAGGAATTTCTGTTACTAAGGCAGAAGAAAAGAGAGGCTATTGATGAACAACCAGAAGTATCTTGACACCTTGTAAAGCTTTTCACACCATTATGAAACACACCTCTGTTTTCTCTCTGTAAAATGAGAAAATCTACACTTACCTCTTAGGGTGAGAATTCAGGTAACATATGGAAAGTATGTGGCACACCATTCAATACATATTAGAGGCTAAATACATTTTATTCCCTTATCTTTAAGTAATTGCTCTTACTCACACATTCAGGGAGATAGGACAAGATTCTGGGTCCCCTGATTTGAAGAACAGAGTTCTTCTTTTGTAGCAGCATGGATGAGCAAATATCTTAATTGCTATCTAGTTTATTTGTTTAATTGATTAATATAAAAATATATTTTCCCTGGTCAGGTATGGGGTGTGGTGGATCGTGCCTATAATCTCAGCACTTTGGGAGGCCAAGGCAGGTGGAGTATTTGGGGTCAGGAGTTTGAGACAAGCCTGACCAACTCCTTCTATATGAAAAATACAAAAAATTGGCCAGGTGTGGTACCTGCTTATAATCTTAGCTACTCAGGAGGCTGAGGCATAAGAATTGCTTGTACCCAGGATATGGTGGTTGCAGTGAGCCAAGATTACGCCATTGCACTCCAGCCTAGGTGACAGAGCAAAACTCTGTCTAAAAAAGAAAAAAGAACAACATATTAATGACATAAGTGGAATTAGGAATGTTAAAGTCCCATTGACATATAACCCCCAAACTTTCCTCTCTGCCTTTGAGTTACCGTACTGGATTCCTAGTAGTAGTTCGCAGAGCGCAGGTAGACACCCACTGGACAGATAGAGAAAGGAGGGCTCATTATCAAAAGGAAAAACTAAAGAAAACAAAAAGACAGAGAGCCAAGACTTTTGTTCATTCCATGAACTTGCATTGAGCATCTACACTATACCAGGTACTGTTCCAGGTTCTGTAAGGGAGAAAAAGCAGGGGGAAAAATCCAGGCAAAATCCCTGATTTTATGGGTTCTATATTCCAATATGAGAATATCCAGAAACTCTGGAATAAAAATGACACCTTGAATTGAATGTCAATTGATCCATATTATCTCATTCCATATTTTTTGGTGGGAAGAGCCAAATGCATGCACATCTGCCACTTTGAGATCTTGAATAATTTGGCAGCATAGGCACAGGTGATTGAGCGAGCTTGGAAATGCTGGTCATGTTACATTTTTTTTTCTACTCTTTTGGATTATAAGCTTGTTACATGAGCTGGTTCCATTGGCTCTTCTGCCTGCCAATTCAAAGTGGTTAGGTGAGGCATAGTCATGAGAAGTTAATGGTGATATATTTGGTGCTATTTTAACAGTATTATGAATACTACCCAGAATGCCCAGATTCCTCACTCCAGGCTCCTGAGAAAACTCCACATATAAGGAACAAGAGCAGTGTGGAATTCAAAGAACCAGTTTATTAATGGTCATTCAGAGTTCCAATAACTCCCAATAAAGTAGAATTAGGACATCCATCTTAGACTGTACTCTATATGCCCTAATTCTAGTTGAAATCTTTGGCCAGCTGGTTCAAAGGTTCAGGTATGCTGCCTGGAGTGGGGAGGAGGAGAGCCATATTTATAGAAAACAAAAGCTTTGTCCTAACTTACCTCAAGTTTTAGACATAGAGGTTGTATTACAAAAGACAGCCTGCAGGGTCCTGTCCTTAAAGAATCACCTTTGACTCAGGTGTGCTCCATGAATAGAGTTGGAAGCCCAGGCTGGCACATGGATTACAGCCTTTGCACCATGGAGGCTTCACCCACCAGTAAGCCTAGTCCAGGAGGTACCGTGAGCTCTGAACAATCAGATGAGCTCCTCTTCTCCTTGGGGTAGGGCCTAGATGAGCTTGCATTGCCTCCCTTGGGGGACTGAAATTAGCAGCCAGAATCATTCTCCAGAATTTAAAAGAAAGCTTTTTGACCCCAAATTTTAGGAGGAAGAAAGACTTCATGTAAGAAGGAAGACTTTAGGAGGAAGAAAGAAGAAATTATGTAAAACCATGACAAGTACTGCTACCCCTACAATCATTTAGCAGATACCCATAATGTGCCAAGCACTCTGCTGGCCATATCACATTCCATACCTCATTAAATGTCATCTAATGTGATCCCTATAATTATCCAGTGACATGGCTATTATGACCTCACTTTTTACAGAAAAGGAAACGAATGCTCTGAGAATTGAGGATACTTACCTGAGGTTGAAAGTCACAAAACTGAATTCCAACTCTGGCTATCCGATTCTTGCAGTATTGCCTCTTGGCAGTTGTTGCACTGGAATTAAACATTTAGTGTGCAAGATCCTAGAGACCTATGCCTTCTCATTCATTTGTTCATTTTTTCCACAGGTACTTGTAAGCTCCAACTTAAAAGTCAAGTCAAGACACACCCTCGTCTAGGTGTTTTAGAGTTGTGGTGATCAGAAAAAAGACTCCTCCCCTTATGAAGATTTCTGTTTTCCATCCTAAAATCTTTAAAATTCAGTTTTGCTCAGTCAAGACAACTAACATTCTTTTTTTTTTAATTGGCCACAATAGAATTTGTGTTGAAAGAGTAAACAATACTTTTCTCCTCATAAAAAATCGCTTTCTTTTTTCTGTTTGTTTATGCTGTAGTTTCTGAGCCCATTTTAGAGGATCTCTGTGTTGGAGTTATTATTTTTCTGCCTTGACATTTAAGTCTTGGCTTTGCTGTCAAGCCTTTTTAATTGTTCAGGGCAAACAGGAAACTTCCAGTGAGTATTGTATATTAAATTGAGCACCAGGGCAAAGAGGAAGGTGCTCACATCAAAAGACAGCAGAAGGGCATTCAGAGGAAGAAGAGAACGAGGAGGTGAATGAGTTGGGAATTAAAAACTGGTAAAAGTAGAGTGAGATTGTACTAAAGAGGGATGAGCGCTCATTTGTGTCCATGAAGGAATAGTTAATGGAATATGAGAAAGCACTAAGACAGACATCAAAGTTGAAGGGATTTGAAAACACTCAGAGAATGCTTGTAAGAGCAAAAAAAAAAAAAACCTCTAAAAATGAAACTGTCTTGAGAATTGAAAAGAGGTTAAAGAAAACAGCAACTCTGTTTTCAAAAACATGTAAATTAAATGACTAAGAAACTCTGACACCCAAAGCCATTCAATAAGGCATTTAAGGGACACTGTGATTCGGGAAACATCTCTGGGAACTTCAGAAATGGCAAAGCAGATGGAATATTAACCAAAAATTGAGAAACACAAAATGGGTTATGGTGGCATTTGTGAAACAGTAAGAGATTTCAAGTCTAGGGGGAAATAGTGAATAATAAATGTGTCTAGAGAACATTTCAAATAATTAGATTTTGTAAGTTACAGAGACTTATGACTGCAAGGCAAAAGAGATAAAATAGAAATCTGGAGGAATGAGATATTTTAAGCAATAGTTAAAGAAGCTTAGGCAGCGCGTGTATGGTTGGCTGTTCACACAAGGACAGAGGGACTCTGGAAATGAGTATACTAAATGGCAAAGGGAATTATGGCTTTAAAAAGCACTGCATTTGTAGTGGGTTGTTAGAAAATATGACAGGGTAGAAAAGGAGTGAGAACTACATGGAAAATTTGCTTCCATGTTAACTACTATTTATTAATAGCTGTATGGCAGGCATTGTGGTAGGCATCTTATGTGGATTATGAAGTTAGCTTAAAACATATGAAACTGTCATGACTAGATTTTATGGTCTAACTTAATCCATTTTTACAAAAAAGGAAATGGAGGCTCAGCATATTTAAATATGCTGCCCACAGTTCCAGGTACTACCTCACTGCAAAGCCTATTCGCCTTCCTCTGTGTCGTGAAACCTCAACAACATAGAAGCAGCAATTTATTCTTTTATTCATCCTGCATGTATTCAGCATCAGCTCTGTGTCACACACCCTGGTTAGCACTAGAAATATAATACTAAACAAGGCAGATGAGCTCCCTGGTTCCATGATTGCAGTCTACCAGTTAAAAACAAAAGCAAAAGCACAAAGAGAGTGTAGAACAGCTGTCCATTAGAAATATAATGCGAGTCACATGCAACTTGAATTTTCTGGTAGCCCATTAAAAAAGTACAGAGAAGCAGATAAAGTTAATTTTAATAATAGATTTTATAGAATCCAACATGTCTAAACTGTTCCATCATAAAACCAACCTAAAATTACTTATGAGACCTTTTACTCTTTTGAAAAGTAGAAAGACTTCAAAATCCTGTGTGCATTTTTACACTGATGGCACATTTCAATTCAGACTCACCACATTTCAAATGCTCAGTAGCTGCATGTCGTTGGTGGCTATCTAATGTGATAGCCAGCCTAGAGAGAATTGGACAACTCTGGCCCCATTTCTTTTCAGTCATAATATAAGAAATATTGCTTATCTATTTTTCAATGTTATCTCTGATGACCACGCATCACCATTCATAGAACACAAAACGCAAGGGGTAGAGAAGTGCTTATTTCACCTGAACTTCAGCTATTTCACCTGGACTTCATACACTTAACACTGTAAATACCAGAGAAAATGTGTATATGTATTTACATATTTCACATATTATATATATATAATATGTAAATATATATTTATATATTTTCTGGATTAGTGTTGTGAGTGTCATTGACAATAAAAAACAACTTAGCACTTTACCACCAGTGGAAGAAAACACAGAAGTGAAGCCTTGGCAAATCACTAGAGTCTTCCCCTTTCTCTATTTTGCCAGCATGCTTCTGTGTACTTATTGCTCCTGATGGAGGTATTGAAGCTGTAGTTTGAAGCTTAGAAGCAGTCAGAATTTCTGATATTTTACCTGACCACTAAAGCTTTATGATCAATTTTGTAGAGATAAGCAAAATAATGATAAGATTTTACTATTTGATACAAGTGCCCAGCAGGTGTTAATGGGAACTGATCAATGTAATCTAAAATAGTATTTGCCTAGGTAAAGAACTCTGCTCTGGAGCAGTTTAAATGGGAAGAAAGCCCATGGAAGTATGGATTGTCTTTCCTAGAAGCTGGATGGGGGAATTGAAGGTAATAGGTACTTGCTCCCTGCCAACTTCATAATGAAATTACTGTTGAGCAGAAATTTCTGTTAGAGGTGGTTTTTTTTTCCTCCTAAGGGACTGAAGACTCTTAATAAAAAAAGAAAGACAATATTAACATTGAGCATATGGAGTCATTCACCCAGAATATTGAATCTTAAAGGAATACAGAAAAATCTGAAGCAAGAGGATTTCTGCATAGTTATTTTCATATAATCTGAAGAAGAGTGTTTGCCTGTAAATAATCCTTGCTAATTGTATCTGATTTTACTATAAAATGAAGAAAAGGAAACAAGTGGAGGACATGGAGATGGAAAATTAAAGAAGGAGATTTTAAGTAAATTCAACCGGCAAATCCACAAAGGTGCTCAACTGTGCATCCTAGCTTATTGATTAAAACAATCACTGTGTTGGCTGGGCAGCAGTGGTTCACACCTGTAATCCCAGCACTTTGGGAGGCCGAGACAGGGGGATCATTTGAGGTCAGGAGTTCAAGACCAGCCTGGCCAACATGGTGATATCCCGTCTCTACTAAAAATACAAACGTTAGCCAGAGTAGTGGTGGATACCTATAATCCCAGCTACTGGGGAGGATGAAGCAGGAGAATTGCTTGAACCTGGGAGGTGGAGGTTGCAGTGAGCCAAGATTGTACCACTGCACCCCATGCTGGGTGACAGAGCAAGATTCTGCTTCAAAAACAAATATACAAAAACCAACTGCTGTGATATTCAGTTCATGTTATGTAACCTCGTGAATGGCTCTCCAAGAGTCTATGTCAAAACCAAAACATTTGTTCCCTGATCCACCATTTCCAAACAGTAAACTGGAGATTTCCAGATTTCTTGATAATATACCAAACTTTTCAGTTTTCCCACATTTGGGACACTACGTAGACTCAACCTGAACTCCATTCACCCCAAAATGTTGGATAATTTAAACCTGGCTTAAGATCTCAGTGGACTCAATAAGAAACACCCCAGTGTGTTGGCCACCCTAATTACAAATTTGGGGCAGCAGGTACAGAGTGACTGGTAACTTCTTTTCTACTAGCTGAGGCCAAGGCCACTGATGGTCTTTGTTGGTAGTTTTTGTATTGAAATTCCATTGCAGTTCCCTGACTGTCTGTCCAATCTCTTCATGTACAGTCTGTACAGCACTTACTTATCCAACTCCTGTGTCTGTCTCTAGCTTCCTCTTGCATGTTACTTTCACACTTGCCCCCATTTCCCTGCCATTCTGAACTGACTGCAGCTCATTGAACACATTATGATGTTTCAGAATTCTCTGCCTTGGACTTTGTGTTTCTTCCATGTGCATGAGCAAGAGCTGCTCAACTTTTCATTCCTCTTCCTTCTCAGCACAACTCAAACACTTTCTACTTTGTTTCCTTATTCCAGTCAAGGAATCACCATAGAATTAGCCACTCCTTCTCTTATGCTTTCCACCAACTTAGTCTCTATCTCTATTTTTACAGGTATTAGTTTTTTGTGTGTCCCCCCTCCCCAACCTTGAAAAATTAAGTATATTTGGATTTTTTTGTATCATTTTCTTAGCATAGTTCTGGTACATGGTGTGACATATAGGAGGTACTCAAACATGCCTAGTAGGTGGAAGAATGGATGAATGCGTTAATGAATGTATTGATGGATAGATGGATTAATGGATGCATGGATGGATGTATTAGATGAATGGACAGGTAAATGTATTGATGGATGGATGGATAGATGGATGACTGCATTGACAGATGGATGGAAGGATAGATATATAGATGAATGAATGTATGGATGGGTGAATGTCCCTTTTGGTGATGATCTGTCAACATACTCAGTCACCAAACATTAACTGAGCCCCCACAGTATGCCAGACAATGTGACAGGGCTAAAAATAACCATGGGAAACAGAGCCAAAATGTCAAATTAAAAAATTAAAACTGCTTAACTTAGGCTCAGTTAGTTACTTTCAAGGCCTGCTAATAATGAAGAATTTGACTCCAGTTCTCCACTAAACACTCAGTCCATGCAGATGTCTTCCTTACAGTGTCAATAAGGGGTGTGGGGTGAGCACCCTTAGATGTGTGTATCTGGACCATGTTCATTTAGTTCATCAAACTCCAGCCAGGAAACATCAAAGGGAAGAAGGAAGAGGAAAAAAAAGTTTCAATTGTCTAGATAATGAATGGTTTTAACCTGTGAATAAAAATGTTCAGGTTCTCTTTAAATACAGAGAAGCATTTTCACTTCTGCCCCTATTGGCTGCAAATCTGAGTGTACTGCTCCTCTACTTAAAATGTTTCCTGGCTCCCCATGACCTTCTGAACAAATCCAAACCCTTCAGTGTGTCCATTATGATCTGGCTACAGGAATTCTCTGCAGACTTATCCCAGTGCACATAATGTAACTATCAGCCTTACTAAGCCGTTTCGTATTTCCCCTAGCCTGTGTTACTACCTTTGCTGACTCTTTACTTAAGATGATCCCTCTTCCCAGAATTCTTTCTCCTGCCTCAACCCATTCACCCATCAAAATTCCCTAGGAAGCCCTCCCCAAGTTCCCCAGGATGTGTTAGGGACTCTTTCTCTGTGTTCTCCCATCTTCTTACATTTACTCTCTCCATCAGTGAATAAGTGGCATTATAGGTGCTGTCATTGTTTATGTGTTTATGCCATTGAATTATAAGAATGTGGGTAAGAGAGAAGATAAACACCGTTGTTTTTTTTTTATTTCTATATCTCTAAGACTGTAAGTCCTGACCTATATATATACCAGGCATACAGTAAATAGTTGTTAAACCAAAAAAAAAAAAAAACCTTTCGGACAGGTGTGGTAGCTCATGCCTGTAATCCCAGCACATTGGGAGGCAGAGGCAGGTGGATCACCTGAGGTCAGGAATTCAGGGCCAGCCTGGCCAATATGGTGAAACCCCGTCTCTACTAAAAATACATATATTAGCTGGGCGTGGTGGCAGGTGTAATTCCAGCTACTCAGGAGTCTGAGGCAGGAGAATCGCTTGAACCTGGAAGGTGGAGTTTGCAGTGAGCTGAGATTGCACCAATGCGCTGCAGCCTGGGCTACAGAGCAAGACTCTGGCTCAAAAAAAAAAAAAAAAAAAAAAAAAGAAAGAAAGAAAAAAGAAAATACCCTTCTAGGAATTGATGAGAGATACCCCAAATGAACCGAATAGAATAGTGATTAACCTTTGTTCCTTCTAGAATAGCAGTGTTTCAGTTTTCTGTTTAAGTATTTGATTGCAGAGAATTTGAAGAATACCAAGATATACTAAAGAAACTTTTTAGACATAGACAAGCCTTTTTTAAATCCTCTTTTCTGCTTAACATTAAATAGTGAGCATTTCCTGTTTATCATTATTTATCTTCAAAAACATGATTTTTAATGACCCAAGTAGTCTATTGAATAAATACACAACATTTGTTCTTTGCTTTTTCCCCAATTTCTTCACCCTGTCCTTGGGAAACCAGATTCTCCCTCAGACAACACCACCATCAGTCTCTTCTGCACTTTGTTGGTCCAGAGGTATACATGTGACCTATTAGGCCAGTCTCTCTTTTTAAAATTTCTTGTAGCCTACTTGTCTTCTTCTTTTTTTTTTAATTTTTTTTACCTTTTACCTGTTCTGGATGTTAATGGGATATGAAGCAAGAGCCATGGTATCTTTCTGGGGAAGTCACTGTGAATGCTTCAATTCACTATATTGTATTTATCTTGTGTCTGCTAAGTGGCCACCACATGTTATCTCAGATGTCTTTAATGACATCACATTTTTCTCAAGCTGTGTGGAGAGTGGATCCCTTGGGGAACCTCTCACCCAAAATCTGGGAGATGAAGTCTGCCTTGGCCTCCTGAGTTCAGCCTGAGTATAGGCCAAGATGGCTTTGAGAAGTGATGTGGGTATAAATGTTGTAAGGCAGACAGATGTTACCTGAAATGAAAACACCTAGAGCAAAAGTTAAGTTTATACATGTTACATAAGGTAGATTCCAGGAGTCATCCTTGATGCCTCTTTCTCCCTTAACCTCATCTAATCTTTCACTAAATACCTACTAAATATCTCTCCACTCAGTCTTGTTTGCTGCTGCTTTTTCTCCTCCTTCTTATCCTCTTCTTTGGCCAAAACTGGAGTCAAAATCACCATTATCTTTGACCTGGATTATAAGAATACTGTAAGTAGTCCCCCTGTACCCACTCTGGTTCCCCTTTAATCTGTTCTCTACACAACCTTCAAGTGGCATAATCTGTTACCTCCTGATGACACCTTCACTTCTATGTCTTTCCATGGTTTTAAGACAGACAACATTTAACATGGTCTCTAAAATCCTGCACTGTCTGCTCCTATTCATCTTCTCAGCCTTACCTGATCTTACATTTTCCTGTCTTTCTCTGCATCAGCCTCAGTGGTCTGCGTTCAGTTCCTTGTATGCACATCACAGGGTCTTTGTACCTGTTGTCTCTTTTGCCTGTTTGTGTCTTTTCTTATCTAGGTAATGCCAACTCATTCTTCAGGTCAAGCTGCACTTCCTCAGCATTGCCTTACCCTGGTTTCACTTTCTTATAGCATACTCTCCCTTGTAGCATTTGTCATAAATATGTGATTAATCAATTAATGTCTATCCTTCCCCTTAGACTCTAAACTTCATGAGGACAGCAATCATGTCCATTTTCTTATTTACCCTAAACCAATTAGCTGAGTCCTGGCACGTAGTAAATGCTTAATATATATTAGTTGAATAAATAATGAATAGATGGAATGTCATTTCTTCAACATTGGATGTCATGTGGTTTACAGGCAAGCAGCTTCCTTCAGGGAAGCTTGTTAGAGCATAATAGAATGTGCTTTCAGATCTTCCTATAAGAAGATCATTTGAACATAGGTCTATGGATCTGGCAGGATGTAAAGCTTACATTCCATGTGTTAAATTACAGTCAGTTACTAAAGCCTGGTCAACCTGCAATCGTTGCATGGATATTCATACTTCTACAGAGAGGCTTCTTGTGATGAATATAGCATTGTAAGTTTGTAATTTTTCAGTATTCCATTAATGGTGGCATCCACTCATTTGTTTAATTGCTTGAATTCTTTCCTAAAAATTTGTCTTTCTCTCTCCCTCTTTCTAGGTTTATGGTCAATGTGACATGGGATGGCAAGGACTTATCCTTCACTGAGGAAGGCTACCAGGTGCACCCTAGGCTGGTGGTGATTGTGCTGAACAAAGACCGGGAATGGGAAAAGGTGAGCATCCTTCTGTGAGCTGAATGCAGGGGAGGGATGAAAGCATGAAGAAGAAAGGGGCTCATAGTGCTTCTTTCTCCCAAGCGCTTTCTGTTGAGCTGCTCTAGATCCCATCTCACAGTCAAGAGCACGTCTTTCTTGCAACAAGGCAGACTACATCTGTAAGGTGCAATTCAAATCCTTCCCAGTAGGAAGGATTTGAATTTAGGGTAATTTAAAGACACTGAAGTTTGGGTTGCAGCATTACACTAGTAAGTGTTGACTAGATAGCAATGATCACAGAAGTTTACTTAAACTTCCTAGTTGTGTACCGTGATAATTGCCATATGAACTAACCCTCTATATTCTCATGTACTCAGTCTTCTACTTTAAATAAATGAATTTTGAAAACTTAAATGTATCACTTCTGTAAATCAAGGTTTAGAGAGGGAGGTCATGTTTCTTGTAAAGCATATTTTCAAGTACATGTATATTAACTATTGAAAAATACAAAAAAAAATCAGCATACAAAGAAAAAAATCATGTTATGTATCATACATATCACGACCTGAGTCAGAGAGGAGAGACGTTGCAGGGAATTTACAGATGATCTCATACATGCAATGACAATATCTGTCCCAGTTTGCCCCTCTTTATTCCTTCATAATTCAATGGTTAAGTCACTATAATTTCATATAAAGACTGGAATAAAAAAGATCCAAAAGGAAGCCTATGTTTATATATTGTTATCTCATTTTTTTGGTATTCTTTTTTATTGGTTTGTTATTTGACAAGCAATGCATGACCTTTGAACTACTCCAGCATCTTAAAATTTATCTTCACTTAGTACATCAAATGGAGGCCCGACTGACCTTAAAGGGAAGGAAGATACAGGATGTGGTGTGGGACTCATAATGTAATTGACTGAAATCAGAGGAAATACTATACAAACAAAAGCACTGACTTTGGGAAGACAGTGACAGATTCCTAGAAAAGAACAGTAATGAGGAAGCTTAGGAAAGTTTTGCATGCTACACCCAACAGCTACAAAATACACAGCCTTTCAAGTGCAGATGGGAAATCCACCAAAGAAGACTGCATTCTGGAGCATAAAACGAAAGTCTCAATGTATTTAGAAGAATTGAAATAATGCAAGATACATTATTTGATCATAACAGCATTAAAATAAAAATTAGTACCAAACATATACTTAGAAAATCCCCAAATTTTTGGGAATGGCAACACACTTCTAGACAACCTATAGGTCAAACAAGAAATCAGAAAGACATTAGAAAATACTTTGGCCAGAATAATAATGGAAACACAAAATATCAAAATTTGAAGAATAAGATTAAAGGCGTACTAACAGAGATTCATAGTTTTAAATACTTATAATAAAAAAAGGAAAGTGTGAATTCAGGGTCAATGATTTAATCTTATAAATTTAAAGTTAAAAAAAGAGCAAAGTAAACAAATGAAATAGGAAGAAAAAATAATAAATACAGGACTAAAAATCAACAAGGTAGAATACAAACTGTAGAAAAAAATCAACAAAGCCAACTAGTTCTTTGAAATGACTAATAAAATTCATAATCCCTACCAATAATGATCCCACACAAGAGAGAAAACACAAATAAACCAATATTAGAAATGCAAGAGGGACTATCACTTACAGACTTTACAGATCCTAAAGGCATGAAAAAGATGAAAAGAATATTATGAAAAATGTATGACAACAGATTTGACAACATGGATAAAATGGGCAAGTTCTGAAGAAACACAATTTTCTACAACTGACATAAAGGAATTAACAATCTGAGTAGCTCATATTTGCTGAAAAGCTGAAAATATACCTAAAAACTTTCCTATTTTAAAAAAACAAAAGAGAAACTCCTGGACCAGATGGCTTCAGTCTATACTATGTCAAATATTTAAAAGAAATAACACCACTCTATACAAAGTTTTTTAATATGTTACTAATCATAATCTAATAATATATTTTAAAAAGGATAATACATCATGAATAAGTGGGGGTTATCTTAGGAATGCAATATTAGTTTAACTTTTAAAACAAATCAATATAATTTATCATATTAACAGAGTAAAGGGGGAAATTATATGGTCTTTTAAATAGATGCAGAAAAAGCATTTGAAAAAATTCAATATCCAGTTATGATAAAGATGGTAAATTCCTCAATCTGACAAAGGGTATCTATGAAAACCCTATAATATATATTACATATCTATTCATATGTATTATGCCTCATATATATATATATATATATAAAACCTCTTATATCGATCAGTTGATCCACTGAAGCTCTGACTTCATATATTATGCATATATTATATAAATATATGCATCTGATGAAATTCTTTATTTGCTAGTTTTAAAGTTTTTCTATTTTATTCTAAGTTATTTTACTATGTATAATATATATTAAATAAGCTCATATCTTATTAATGATGAAATAATGAAAATATATCCACAAAAGCACATTCAAATGATTTTTGATGAATGATTATGACAACAGGAAAAAGGAAAGTCTTTTTAATAAATGGTAATGGATCAACTGGGAATCTACATGGAAAAAAATTAAGCCCTAACCCATTGCTCACATTATGCATAAATAATTACTTGAAATAGACTATGGGCTTAAATGTAAAAGGTAAAACTATAAACTTTCTACATGAAAATATGGGAAAATATTTTTGTGATCTGTGAGCCTCGGATTTCTTAAACCAAATATGAAAAACCATTCAGCATACAATAAATAAACTATGCTTCATCAAAATTAAAAACTTGTGCTCATATAAAGATGTTGTTAGAAAATAAAAAAGATGATTGGGCAGAGTGGCTTCCACTTGTAATGTCAGCACTTTGGGAGGCCAAGACAGGTGGATCACCTGAGTTCAGGAGTTCGAGACCAGCCTGACCAATATGGTGAAACCCCATCTGTACTACAAATATAAAAATTAGCCAGGAATGGTGATGTGTGCTTGTAGTCCCAGCTACTTGGGAGGCTGAGGCACAAGAATCACTTGAACCCAGGAGGCAGAAGTTGCAGTGAGCCAAGATTGAGCTACTGCATTCCAGCCTGGATGACAGAGCGAGACTCCACCTCACCCTTCGAGTAGCTGGGATTACAGGCATGTGCCACCACACTGGCTAATTTTTTATATTTTTGGTAGAAATGGAGTTTCACCATGTTGGCCAGGCTGGTCTCAGACTCCTGACCTCAAGTGATCCACCCTCCTTGGCCTACCAAATTGCTGGGATCACAGGTATGAGTCACGTGTCTGACCAAAAAGTGTTTTTTTAATAAACTTAAACATATACAAATCTTATCATCTAGCAATTTTACTCCTGTTTATCCCAAAGAAATATAAACATATATCCAAAAGTAATACTTGTACAAGAATGTTCATCACAACTTTATTCATTATAGCAAAACATCAGAAATAATTCAAACATCCATCAACAAGGAAATGGATAAACTAATTATGGTGTATTAATAAAATACGGTGTATTAATAAAATAGAATTACCTAGTAACAACAATATGGATGAATTGAAAAACATTATATGGAACTAAAGAAAGACACAAAAGATTATATTGTGTGAAGACACCGAAGATTATATTGTGTGATTCCATTTACATAAAGTTCAAAAAGAGGCAAATCTTACCTATGGAGTTAGAGATCAGAAGAAGAATTGCTTCTGTGGGCAAGTGCAGTTGACAGGATATGGACACAGGGAGTTTTCTGGAGTGATGGCAATTATTTCCTATCTTGAACATTTGTCAAAAAGCATCAGATTATGACACAAGATCTATTTATTTCATTTTATGTCGTGCTTAATTAAAAAAACAAACAAACTAACTAAATCCTTCAAATTTGATACCCAGCACAATTAAGTAAAAATTTTCACTGTGCGTTCATATTTAACCACAGACATGAATAGTAGTTATAATAACAATATCTATTGCTTATTGATCACCTCTTCTATTGAACCTTCAGTTGATCCACAGAATCCCTGAGTTCGTACTTCGTGTGTTCATTTTTTCATTCAACAAATAGTTATTAAGTGCCTACTGTGTACCAGGCACTATTCTTGATGCTTGGAGTCCATCATAAATAAGAGAAAAAATAGTTTCTGTACTCAAGAAATTTAGATGCTAGTATGTATATGGAAGAGATGAAGTAGACTGGAATTCTACGGACTTGTGTGCTGCTTAAGGAAAGTGTTAGCATCTAGTTAATTGTCCTTGGTTGTAACCTCCTTTCTTCCCTCTGATACACGCTGTAGGCCACCATGCAAGTGGTTTGCAACTCCATGAATGTATATACTGAGTTCATTCATGTACTTGGGACTTTGAATATGCTTTTTTGTGTGTGTGCTTATAATGTTTTCTTGTATCCTTACTTTCTTTTACCTATCTTTCAAATCCTGATTTTTCTTTTCTCTTACACATGTAAAGCCAAAATGCAATTCGTGTTTTTTGTAATTATCCATAGGAGGTAGAAAATTGAAGCCTTTCTGCCTTATGTGATTGGGTTTTGGGGTTTTCAAACTTTTGATGTTACACAATCTGTAGTTCACTTTTGGATTCACACAAATCATTCCCTTTGGTTGGTTTTACCCAGTCCTGGGGCAGGCTTGGCACACACCTGTGAATTTTCTATACTACCTTAGAATCTGACTCATCTGTAAGGGAGCCGGTACTCAAGGAGGCCACTGCAGTGCAGGTGACAGCTGCCCTTGATACACTCCATTTCCAGATACAGAAAATGCCTTTTAATATTTTGTGGGCCCTTCTTCAAATTCCTGTTGAAACACAGCAATTTCCCATAAAAGGCAGCTTGGGGAATTGCTGCTGAGTTGAGCTTCGAATGCACAAATGCTGCCTGTAGTTATTCTATTCTCTTGGCACTCAGGGGATCTAGAGCTTCGGAAATAACTCCTTGTGCTTCTGTCTCAAAGAAAGAGAAAGCCAGTGGAGTGGGTAAATACCAGTCATGTTATCCTTAAAGCTGCCCCCCAGCACTACATGCTGGTACAGCAGGTCAGCAGAGGGGAAGGACTGCAGAGGAGGGAGCTGTTATTCTGGGACTCAGAGGAGATTTCTTTTCATCTCCGAGGTCACCCAGTGGCGTCACTAGAAGCAGCGGCATGTAATGAGGGTGTCTGGGAAAACATGACAAGCCCTTAGAGGGACTCTTGCTTTTTGCTGGGCCTTTGTATGTGGCTGGTGTGGATTATACAGACACTGAGTACCAGGTCTGCCTGTATCCTGCAGATACAGAACTCAGGCTTTCTCTTGCAAATTGGGACTTTCATCCCTTTTCTCTCACCCTTTTTCTTCAGTGATTTTGGTCTGCCTTAGAGTTGAATGAGTCCAAGGCTTCGCAGAGATGCTCAGAAACAAAACCGTGGATGCCTCAGCTTCAGCCCCAGCCTCGGAAGACCCTACAGCCTCAAATTCCTGGGCTTAAGGGGTCATCCTGCCAGTTAGCAGTCTAGGCCAGTACAACAAATGCCCTGTGTGTGCCAGCTCTGTGGTACCAGGGGCGCTGCAAGGATGCATAGGAAACCATCTCTCTTCTCAAGTAGCTCATAATAGAGAATTAAGCCAACCCTGGGACAAACTGGATGTAAGTGCTACCAGCTGTAGGACCATGCCCAGGACATAGGGGAAAGAAGGGTGAACTTGGCCCAGTTACTTAGACAAATTCTTTGTGAAGCTAGAGGCATTGATGTTGGGCCTTGAGTAATAAATTGGATTTCTCTAGGCTGAAGTACTCATTGCTGGAAATAGATGCTCAGTGCCACAAAGAAAAATTAGCACTGAGACAAAGGATCTTTCAGCAACATAATTTTTACTTCCTGGAATGTAGGAAGGGTACTCTCACTAGCCATCTTGCCATGAGAGTACAATGAACAAAGGAAAACAGACACATTTATTCCTTACTCATTTGGAGTCATCCTTACTGCTGTGTCTGATTCCGTTGGCGGAGCCATACCTCACAATCTAAACTAAAACCCGATTGGCTAACAACTGAAAACTTTTCGAAACAGGTAAAAGCAATAGAGAGCTGAGACATGCCTGTGAGCAAGTCCAGTACAGGTATCTTGGTTAGTGTACAAGGACTTAGAACATACTACATGCCTGTAAGCATGGTATGTTTAACAGCTACATAGAATAGGGCTTAACAAAGTTTTTAGCACACTTATTCTTTAACAAGAAAGAAAGGAAACTTTAAAAAGGAACTTTTCTACTTCCCAAATTATTCTACTTAAAAAAAAATGATTTGAGGATAATTCTGTTTACCATTTTAGGGTTAAAATAGCTTTATTTTTATTTACTTATTTACTTTGAGACAGCCTTTGTCTAGCACCCAGGCTGGAGTGCAGTGGCACAGTCTCAGCTCACTGCAACCCCTGTCTCCTGGGTTCAAGCATTTCTCCTGTCTCAGCCTCCCAAGTAGCTGGATTTACAGGCATGTGCAACCACTCCCAGTGAATTTTTGTGTTTTTAGTAGAGATGAGGTTTCACCATGTTGGCCCAGCTGGTCTCAAACTCCAGACCTCAGGTGATCCTCCCACTTCAGCCTCCCAAAGTGTTGCAATTACAGGCATGAGCCACTGTGCCTGGCCTTACAATAGCTTTAAAATGAAAATATATGTATGTTTATGCATATACCTCTATACACATACAGGCTAGCTTTTAAAAAATTGTTTATGTTAACAAATAAATATTATATATATTTTTAGTGCACATGACACTTTGATATTTTTGTACACTGTGGAAAAGCTAGATTGAGCTAATTAGTGTATCCCAGATTAACTTTAAAAGGGGTATATATTGAGAAAGTGAGATATAAATAAAGATTTTTGAAGTTTTGACTTCAAATATAAATAGGACAAAACACATAAATATTAAAGTTAAACAAGCTTTTTATTCCCCAGAGAAAATCTAATTAAAGATGATAGCGGTGTTCCAAAAGACATAAGGGAGACCCTTCCTTGTGTCTTCCTGAAAGAATTGTCCCGTTCTCCCCGCTGTGATGGGTCTGTTTTTCTCTTTGTTTTCACTACTCTGTTTACATTTGGTTTCAGGTGTGTTCTGCACAGAAATCAACCAGATCTCTCCCTCTAGCCCAGATCTGTCTCATGGCCTCCAGGCTTGCCTACAGCACCCCATGTAGCTGACCCACAGACACCCAATATCATCTTGTCCAAAGCCAAACTCATCATCTTCCTCCCACAAATATGCTTATTTGCCTGTGCCCCAATACAGAAAGCTTTCTTTTTATCCCCAGAGTGTCCCCCAAGCCCTAGTATTCAGCTGTCATCTGCTCCTGATGTTCCTGTCCCTTCAAACATTTTTCCTCTTTGCCAAGGACCCCTTTCCATTGATTCTATATCTGGGTAGCTCAAAGTGGGTCTGATCTTTTCTACTTCATTTCTGAAGACCTGTACGCTAATTCATAAGACTATTAACAGCTTGTTTCGGCATTGTTTGCTTGCTTATTCATCTTTGCTTAGACTAGAAGCCCCAACAGGGGAAGATCTATTCCTTTCATCTGCACTTTTTCAGCTTCACCACAGTTTGGGTCTAGTGCACAAATGAACCCCACTCTATGATCTGTTGGTATTGACAACTTCAGCCACCCTTTATTATGAGCTACTCTGTACCAAGAACTATGCTGAGAATTTTACATTTATGATCTCATTTAGTCATCTAAGTAGATATTATTTTAACAACTTTTCCGAAGTAGATATTCTTCTTCCTGCTTCAGAGATAAAAATTCAGGTTCAGAGAAGGTAGTGTCCAGCTTAAGATCCCCCACCTGGTGTGTGATGGAAGAAGAATGTAAATGTAGGTCTGCCTGACCTACATCATGTGGAACAACTGGAAGAGAGGAGAAAGTATTCTAGAGGAGAAATTTAGGGAGTTCCTTTTCCTACCCTTAGAAAGGTGTCTGCTTCCTTTCCTCTCACTGGACACAGTAGATTGAACCTGAACCCAGCTAATTAGAACTCAGGATATAGGCATTTATCGCATCTCTCAGGCCTTGCAATTTTTAATATTTTTAGAGACAGGGTCTCATTCTGTTGTCAGGCTGGAGTAGAGCCACGTCATACCTCACAGCAGCCTCAAATTCCTGGGTTTAAGGGGTCTTACTGCTTCAGCCTCCCAAATAGCTGGGGACACAAATGCACACCACCACGCCTGGCTAATTTTTAATTTGTTTTGCAGAGACAGGGTCTCGCTATGCTGCCCAGGCTGATCTCAACCTGCCAACCTCAAACAGTCCTCCGCTCTCGACCTCCCAAAGTGCTGGGATTACAGGCATGAGGCACCACACCTGGCACCTTCTATTTTTTAGTCTGCAGTAGTTTCATCTTCCAATTTGTCTCATTAAGGAAGGGGATACACTCTGTATGTTGTGCGTGTGAAATAAAGTAGATTCCAGTTACAGGATTCCTAGTACAGATATGATAAAGGAGATCTTTAAAAAACTGTGATTGCTCTTTTGAGTCTATGGTTCTGACTGTGTTATAGCAACGTGCTATCAGGTCTAGTGAGGCATGGGATGCATGGAGTGTAATTATTACATGATGTGGTTTATAATTACAGAATGCCATATCTCCCTCTTTTCTAAATGTATTGTATTTTAACGTCCCCTCCTTGCCATCTCTTTCGCATCACCACTACCATGTAGCCTATAAAGGCCCAGTGAATGTCAAGATCTCAAGAAAACAGGCAGGTTGTTAGTGTGAGTTTGCCTCTGTGAATGTGTGTGTGTGTATATGAGATATCAGTGATCTTCAGAAAAGTTCAGTCAAAGGATAGAAGTATTTGTGCAAACATTGTTCTTGACTTCTGGGCACACATTCCAGTGAAAATTATGTAAAAGAAATAATGGAGAAAAATTGTGAGGACACCAATAAATAACAATTGATAGAACGATTATGGGGATTGCTAAAATTGAGGTGCATTTTGACACATTCTATTGGCAGGCAGAAACATATTATGACTCACTTTGCTTAGAAAGACAACAGCAGCCCCTTGGTAAAGCCGTGAATTCTGACCACGGCTAGAATTGAAAGCCTATTGTGTGTTTTCAGTTTCTCCGTTACCATTGTATCTCTGGTATTCTGTAGCAGAGGATCAATAAGTATTTGTAGAATGAATGGAAAGACTTTTTTTCCCCATTAACTTCCCCAAATGAGGAGCATCTTTTAGTATGGTCATTTTACAAGTATGATTCCTTGAGCGGCCTAGATTAGAATCACCTTGGGAAAGATGTAAAGGCCTTAGCCCTGCCTCAAATCTATGGAATCAGCATTTCTGATTCTGAATCTGCTTGTTTTATAAGCCTCCCTAGTGATTCTCATGCCCATTAAAGATGTAAAGCTACTGCTTTAGAGCATAGACTTATTCTGTGTAACCCTGAAATGATTTTATCTAGGTCATCCTGTTATCGAGATTCTTGCTTCTTAACCTTCGTGCCTCTTTCTTCCTTTAAATATACTGCTCAGTAGCAATGCTTAGGAGAAACTATAGAGGGAAAAAGAAAGGAGGAAATTGGAGTCTTCTTGCATCTTGAACAATTTCTGGTAAATGAAAGAATAACAAGGCAAAATAAAATTTGATTTGTAGATGTAGTTCAGTGCCTGTTACCTAGCTTTTTTTTCTCAATAAATATTGTTATTAAATGATTTTTTTGTTAAAATTTTGTTCCATCAATAGAGATAATGAAACTTAGTATATTCTATAATCCATATTTATTCACACACGAAGAACATTTCCTGAGCAGTCACTATGTGCAAGTCATATCTGAGAGCTGCAATGCAGATAAGACATTTGGTTTTCAGAGTCTCACGAGACACTAAGAGATGCTCACAACTGCAGGAGAGCATGTGAGGTGCCATACAGATGTTCTGACAACTCCAGCATATTTAAAGAAGAGATATGTTATAGGTAGGCAGAAGAATCAAGGGCATTTACATGGAGGACTTCTCATTTGAACAAGGTCTCAGAGAATAAGCAAGATCTGGATTTCTGAATATGTGTGGGAAAGCCATTCCATGCAATGGGAAAACTGAAACTCCAGAGTGTGCAAGGCCCATCTGGAGAAGAGTTCAATGTGATTGAAACATAGCTGTGTGGTATGCAGATTTCTAAGGATGATCTCCAATGACACTTGACCTCTTCTAAGCCTCTCCCCTGGGAGTATGTGATATAATGAGCTGTAACTCCTGTGGTTCTATTAGGCCAGTGGCAGAAGGGACTTCTCACTTGACTTTGAGTTACTCAAAAGGGAGATTATTGGGGCAGGCCTCACCCAATCACATGAGACCTTTAAAAGTAGAATGTTGGGGCCAGGCGCGGTGGCTCACGCCTGTAATCCCAGCACTTTGGGAGGCCGAGGCGGGTGGATCACGAGGTCAAGAAATCGAGACCATCCTGGTCAACATGGTGAAACCCCGTCTCTACTAAAAATACAAAAAATCAGCTGGGCATGGTGGCGCATGCCTGTAATCTCAGCTACTCAGGAGGCTGAGGCAGGAGAATTGCCTGAACCCAGGAGACCAAGGTTGCGGTGAGCCGAGATCGTGCCATTGCACTCCAGCCTGGGTAACAAGAGTGAAACTCCGTCTCAAAAAAAAAAAAAAAAAAGTAGAATGTTTTGTGCAGCTATTAGGCTGGTGCAAAATAATTGTGAGCTTTGCCATTTTAAAAAAATAGCAAAAACTGCAATTACTTTTGCACAAGCCTAATAGTTGCAGGAAGAGATTTGGAGCATGAGAATACTTAGTCTGACTTCTACATTTGATGATGGAGGGGCTTTCATGATAAGGAATGCAGGGGTCTCCTGGCACTGAGATTGGTCCGTAGCTGACCTGTAACCCCAAGGAGCTGAACTTGACCAACAACCTGAGTGAGCTTGGAAGTGGATTCTTCTCGGATCCTCCAGATATGAGCTCAGCCTGGGTGGTGCCATGATTTTGGCCTGTGACACCCTGAGCAGAGAACCCAGCTAAGCCCACTAGGACTTCTGACTGCAGAACTGTGAGGTTATAAACAGGTGTTGTTTCAAATGGCTAAGTTGGAGGTAATTTGCTACACAGCAATAGAAGACTAGTACAAATCTTTTGACGGAAATTTTATGGAGGTAAAGGACTGTGCTGGGATTTGAATGATAGATTATGGCACTTAATTCAGTAATCTTTGGAGCACTATTGAAGAGCTTGAGACGAAAGAACAACATAAATAATAATCACTCACATTTGTTTAATATTTGTTAGGTACTAAGCATACATCGAATCCTCATATCAGCACTGTAATACAGATACTACTATTACCCTCTTGTGCAAACATAGGGAATGAGGCTCAGAGAAATTCAGTAACTTGCTTAGAGTCACAGAGCTAGTAAATTTCAAAGCCAGGATTTGGAACCCAGTCATATGCACTCTTAAACATAAACTACACTGCTTCTTTAAAAGGAAAATGGTGACAGTCAAGAATCTGGGAAATTTTCTAAGGGCCTATTTAAGTGGGTTGGGTTAGAGGGAATACAGGTGTGAGGAGGAATAGTGGCTGCGGAACCTGAGAGAAATTTCAGAAACAAAACTGAAAGCCCGTGGCATTGAATGTACTGATTCTCCAGGATATGCATGACAGAGGGGAATTAGGTCGATTTTTTAAAAAAAAATTTTTTAGATGTAAGTCTCTAATTAGGTATTTTCAGATTAGGTATTTAAGGAAGAGCTTTGCCATGCCTGTAAATGGCATTGTTCATCTCTCATCCTTCCCTGACATTCTCCTTCCTTTCCTCACTTCTTTTCTTTCTTCTCCCAAATCCATATTTAAAGGCAAGTTCCTTTTTATAAAATGGGTTTGGTAATATCCTCAACCTTAGCAGAGTCTGTGTGGAATTTAATTTGTTTCCTTATGTAATGATCATTAAGTTTCTCAAATGATGTGAGCCATAGAGAGGGAAAATTGCGCCATTACAAAACACTTAAAATTATCATCTGTGCATCAGGATTTAGCAAAGGTGAATATAAATAAAATAAAATAATCATCTGACTTCCCTAGAGTCACGCATAGTGACTATTTTAAATACTCACACAGTACAATATGTTAGGTCATAGTGAGGAAAATATAGTAGATCTCTAGCAAATTAACACTTTCAACTGAAATAATTGATGCCATCTCCCAAAGCCTGTGTGCGTATGTGTGTGTGTGTGTGTGTGCGTGTGTCTGTCTGTCTTGCACTGGTTCTTTTGTTGTTGTTGTTGGCAGTTGTAATATCAACCCAACTCCAGAAAAGAACAGCAATCGAACAGGCGCTCTCCTGCAGAGCAGCATTCTGCTGAAAGTTTCTTAGATTTAAGAAGTTAAAACAAAAAATGATGCAGTTCATAGAAAAGACATCTCTACTGGAACATACATTGATAGGGATACTAATAATAAAGATGATTGATGGTGAAGTTGCTGATGGATGGGATGATCATGAGGGCAGCAGCTACCATTAGTTGAGCTCCCACTATGTGTCAGACACCCTGCAGAGTGTTTTCAATACATAATCTTGTTTCAGTCTCCGAATATTCTCTGCATTTTCTCATATCTAAAAGGGAGACAATAATAGTACTTACCTCCTAAGTTGTTAGGATAATTAAGCAAGGTAATATATCAGGTGCTTAGAACACTGACACATTGATGCAAATTCCAAGTATAATTATTTCAATCCTCATGTTATTGAAAGCCACATGGGTTGAATGTCTTGTCCAAGGTCATATAGTGGTAAAGGCAGGACTTGAGCCCAAGCAGTATTTCAGTAGAGCCAGAGTCAAACATTCTGTCATAGGGAACATCCATCTCCACCCCAATTGCATATCCAACTTTAAGGATCTCTCTGAGGGTGATGGGAGCATGATTCAGCTGACAGGTGGTATAAATGTAAGACAAAAGCTGCACCCTTGCTAGTTTTTCATTGCCATCAATTATGAAAATGAGTGAATAGATTATTTAAATGATGTCAGATGAGTAAATTATTCAAAGAGCCTCTCAGTCAGAAGTATTTCTAGAAACTCCTAAATAGACAGATGAAAACCATTTTGATTTTCTGACAGGGTCATCTGCTCATCAGTGTTGTAGAGAAATGCAAAGCCCTGAGTAAGGGGGAAAAGGAGGAGAGAGAGAGAGAGGCAGGGAGAGGGGTAGGGAGGAATAGCAGGATAGGGAGGGAGATGGGGATGGAGTAGAGGGGAAGAGGAGGAAAGAGTGAGGGAGAGAGTCAGAGAGGGAGGGGGAGAAAGGGAGAAATGAGGGGAGAGGGTGAGGAAAAGAGGCAGAGGCAGAGAAGTGGAAGAGGGAGGGCAAGAGAGGGAGAGGGGCTGGAGAGGGGGAAGAGGGGAAGAGAAGGGGAGAGAGGGAGAAGAGGGAGAAAGACAGAGGAAGAAGAAGCTTGGGACAGGATGGAGGAGAGAGAAGGGGGAAGAGGAGATGAGGAAGAGAGAAATAACAAAGAAACAGTGGACTTTGCAACAAATTTTTAACTATATTCTCTGGAATGCAGATTCCTTTCAGAACCTAGAGTGCCATCAAGGTCTCTGGGTGGGTGGGGGGACTTATGAGGCAGGACCCAGCTTTAACTGGAGATAGCAAAGCTTTATCTGATTGCTATATTGAGGTTCGAAGTAAGCTTCCATCTGGGGAAAAATAAAATATTTCTAAAGTTTGAAAGCAAGTAGAGGAAGGGGATTTACTTTAGTAATCATCTGAATATGATGTACATAAACAGTATGCATTTGTTGAGAAGCTCTTCTGTACCAAACCTTACAGTATGGCCTTTTGTACTTATTGTTTCACTTTAGCCACATAATAACCCTGTGAAGTGAGTCTCTGATTTCATCTTTGAGTCATGCAAATGTAGAGATGTTTTATAACTTTTTATAAAAATTAATAGCTGAGAAAGGATTCAAATTTAGGTCCTGTTAATTTCCAAGTTTGGTGCTCATTCCAGTACTTTGCACAGTTTCTAGGATGAACGATGGAAATTTTCATAGAGGATCTGGAGATTCATATGCATAGTATCTGCCTTGAAAGTTCAGTGGAAGGGAGCCATGAAAATACCTAGCCTTTTATATAGACTTTACTCTTACTCTTTAGGACAAGGTAACTATAAACTATGA
The DNA here is from genome assembly GCF_001604975.1 of Cebus imitator. Taxonomy (NCBI): domain Eukaryota; kingdom Metazoa; phylum Chordata; class Mammalia; order Primates; family Cebidae; genus Cebus; species Cebus imitator. Next base: position 1,993,660 of record NW_016107319.1, read on the forward strand.
CTGTCTCTGATGGGATTGAACTATTTTCCCATCCAAATATCCACCCAGCCAGTCATCCAAATATTAATCATCAAATAAACCATCCATCCATTCATCAACCCATCAGACCAACTGTAATTCATCCCACCTTATGGCCATCCATTTACTCTTGAACCCACCCGCTTACCCACTATAGATCTGTGTACCAAGCATTTACTGATTACTGACTCAGTGCCAGGCCTATGGTAGGTACAGATGAGGCAGAGATGACTAATAAAATATCTCTGGGATTTTAGGGAGAGACAGGAAAATGCACTGTTATAGCATTGTGAGATGAGCATGAACAGGAGAGGTACACATGGCGCACTGTGACACTCCAGCCTGGGCACTGGGGAGGTGAAAAGATTTCCTGAAAGAGCCAAGGCAGGATCCAAGTCCTAAAGGATAAAGAAGAGTTATCCAAAGGGTGACAGTCATCTGATCCATTCTTGTAACTGAACCACAAGCATTATTTTTCTTTATTTCACATTGTATTTGATAGGAGCAGCTAGATTTTTTTCCCTCCCCCACCCACAATTACCGGAGCTCAGTGGCTGCTGTCTAGACCTGCTTCTCACTTTCTTTGCATTGTCTCTGTTCTAATATTTCCCTGTTTGCCTGCTGATAGAACAGACAGGAGCGACATCTGTCCCTAAGAAAAGAGACAGAACAGGAAGCTGCTCTCCCCTCCAGCAATCTGCTTCTGGCTACAAGTGGCTCTGTCAGGCTGCCTCTGTAGCTACAGTTTGGTTTCCTCATCTGTGCCATTGGCAGCAGAATCTTCCCATTCTACCACCCTGTTTTTCTTGGCATTGGAACCTGGCTTGGAACAGGGGGAGAAATAGAGATAAAAAGAGGTTGGATATTCTCAGCATTGGTCTCTAAGCTGCGGAGGATTTAATGAGCTTTCTAGACTCTGAAGACCTTGTGCCTGTATTTTATAAAAATAATGATTATGATTATGGCCTAGGGGCTGTAGATTCACTGTTTTGATTCCCCCCACCATTTTTGAAGAGATGGGAAGCTGCAGTGAGGAGCCAGCGGTAGTCCCAACTACTTGTAGGGGCTGAGGCTGGATAATTGCTTGAGCCCAGTAAGTCGAGGCTGCAGCGAACCATGTTCATGCCACTGCACTCCCTGGAGTGGCTCACTGCAGGCCTTGATCTCCTGGGCTTAAGCAATTATTTGGTCTCAGCCCCCACAAGTATCTGGGAGTACACATGTGTGTCACCACACCTGCCTAAATTTTTGGATTTTTTGTAGAGACAGGGTTTCACCAGATTGCCCAGGCTGGTCTCAAACTCCTGAGCTCAGGCAATCTGCCTGCCATGGCCTCTCGAGGTGCTGAGATTACAGTAGTGAGCCACTGCGCCTAGCCTTGATCCTCTTTTAACAGACATTCATGAGTATGATCACTCCTTCCCCTTCCTTCCAGTTACATATGAAAAAACTGAGGCTTTAAAATGATTACTGATTTGTCCAAGGTTATAAAGCAAGTACATGGCAAAGTCTAGATTCTAGCTCAGGTTTGCCAGACTGCAAAGTCTGTTTCATTTCTACAGTACCTTATGGTAGAGATGGTGGATGTTTGTATATCAGTAGTGAAGGCTGTCAGTACTTTAATTATGAAAACCCATGTTGGGGGTCCCCCAATCCCTGCACAGTGGGTGTGCCCCAGTGTTGGCAAGAAGGACTATTACAGGTACAAGATTCCCTGCTGAACCGCTTGTCTCTTCCTGAGCTCAGCTCAGGGCATCCCACTGAGCTGTATGCAAATCTGCCTCTTAATCAGTTTCTTGCATTTGTACAAAACAAATCAGCATTCCTCTGCACATCTGAAGATGTAAATCAGTCCCCACCCCTGCAGTAAACTGTTCCTTTATTCCTTATTACTCCATATGGTTTGTTATCTAGCCATTGTCTTTTGAAAACGTGCTTTAAAACTCATCAAAATCATATTCCTGGAGTCTATATACCTTCCATTTAAATTATAATTCTGCAAATTAGAAAGACTGAGTGGGCCTGTTTGAGATGGGAAGAGTAGAGGCTAAGCCATGTTGATTTCCCTTGATGTGAAGAAAGACTCCATCAGAAACTGCCATGAGAAAAAAAATCCAAAGTTGGGGAAAGACAAGAGAATCAATGATTATTCCCTTAAAGGGAGTTGTTGAGTGACTCAAAGAAACCAAAAGCCTCTCACTTACGTTGTATTTAACTTTAAAAAAGAAACAAATGATTTGAATCAAAAGAATCCTAATACCTATTGATTGTCACCATGCTGGCCTCTATGTGGTCTAACAGATTATAGTTGATGGCATATTTTTTCTTTCCACAATTAAAGTGTATTCGAAGAAAATAGGACAGGCAGATCTAATGTAGGAAAGGAGGCCAGTAATTAGTTTGGCGTATCAGATCCTGACATCCATGCTGTATACAGGGAAAGTGGAAACATTTACCTGCTTTTAACAGGTGAGGAGACTGAGATTCAGAGAAGAGACTTGTTCAGTCTTCTTCTGGAAGAATTATATACATCTGACTCCACTTTTTTTCCCCCAAGACCAAGAAACATTCCACAGATGTTTCTTTTTTTGTTTGTTTGTTGTTGGTGGTGTTGGGGTGTGTGTGTGTGTGTGTGTGTGTGTGTGTGTGTGTGTGTGTGTGTCTTAGAGATGGAGGGGCTCTCACTTTCTCAGGCTGGTGTCAAACTCTTGAGCTCAAGGGATTCTCCTGCCTCAGCCTCCCAAAGTGCTGGGATTACAGGCATGAGCCATTGTACACAGCCTAGCCTCACTCTACTTTTAGCATTCAGATTGATAACTTGAATCAACAAAAAGATTTGAGTTTCTTTTTTTGTGTATAAATGTGTGAGGCACAAGTGTGATTTTGTTACATGCATAGATTGTGTAGTGGTGAAGTCAGGGCTTTTAGAGTATCCATCTCATAGATAACGTACATTGTATCCATTAAGTAGACTCTCATGAGTCTCCTCCCTCACCCCCACTTCCTTTCTAAGTCTCTATTGTCTATCATTACACATTCTACACTAAGTGTATGCATTGTTTAACTCCCACTTACAAGTGAGAACATGCACTTGTTGTATTTGTTTTTCTTTTTTCCCTAACCCAGGGCCTTGCTTTGTTGCCCAGGCTGGAGTGTAGTGGCACAATCATGGTTCACTGCAGCCTTGAACTCTTGGACTCAAGTGACCTTCCCACCTCAGCCCCACAAGTAGCTGGGACTATAGGCACGTGCCACCATGCCTGGCTAGTTTTTTGTTTTTGTTTTTATAGAGATAGGGTGTCACCATGTTACTCAGGCTGGTCTCAAACTCCTGAACTCATGTGATCCCCCCCACCCCTCCACTTGGCCTCCCTAAGTTCTGGGATTAAAAGTGTCAGCTACTATGTCTGGCCTAGTATCTGTCTTTCTGTTTCTGAGTTGCTTCACTTATGATCATGGCCGCTGGTTCCATCCATGTTGCTGCAAAAGATGTGATTGCATTCTTTTTTATGGCTAAATAGTATTCCATTGTGTATATATACCACATTTTCTTTATCCAAAGATTCGAATTTCATTACCAAAATGAATGGAGACTTTTCATTGAGACATTGTCATCTCATTGAAAATGGATGAGGATTCAAAAACTACAGATGGGACATCTATCAAGTTATACTATAAATCAGTGGGGACAGAAGCTGGAAACACAGATGTGTCTGATCACAAGCCCAAAATACATAATCAATGCCAAGAGATAAAGTGACTGGTCCATGCAGACAGAGAGGACAGCATCATGGTCAGGAGAAATGGGCTGCCTGCCTTCCTCCCCTGTTTCACTGAGCATGGCACCAGTTAGGAGCTGAAGCATTTTGGGGAGAGTGAGTTTGATCAATATTTATACGGTTGAGTTTGGCCAAGGGTAACAGTTGTGAGACTCAGACTAACGCTGGAAATCCATCATTCTTTGTCTCCAACAGCAAAATGGAGCTAATGATAATACCCCCTCACTAGGGTTCCTATGAGGATATTAAAGCCACCATTTATTAAATGCTTTCTGTAAATCAGAAAGTACCTTAGATGCATAATCTGTCTTAACTCATACAAAATCCTGATGATACTGGTACTGTTATTGTCCCTATTTTATAAATGAGAAATCTAAAGAACAGAGAACAAGTTAATTTCCAGTAATGTGAACTGTATTCCGAAGCCCATTTGTCTGACTCCAAAGCCCATGCTTTGACTACTAATTTCTGCTACTTTCTTCAATCAAATTCTGCAATGCAGGTGAAATCATGCCATGTTGTGGAAAGGTAGAGGATTTAAGCAGGAAATGCATGGAGCTTGGTTTTCCCATATCATTGAAAAAAAAAAAAACACAAAAATGAAACAAAATGCCTAATAGTTTTCAATGACTCCATCATTGGCCCTGAGCCAACCACATTATATACCTTATCACATTTTATGTTCACTAAAACCCTAAATGGTACATGTTATAATTAGTTTTATAGATGAGAAAAATGAGGACCAGAGAAGTGAATTAATTAGAATATGGTCACTCTGCCACCTCATAGCTCACAGGCATCATAAATGACATATATGCCAAATATCTAGCATGAGATTTGGAACATATAGAGATCTGCATAAATAGGAACTACTATCCATAAACAAAGTGTGATCTAGAGGTCTAGACTTTTCAGTGGCACTATTAGGATTGTTTTACTTTTATTTGTTTGTTTGTTGCTGTTGTTGTTTTTCATTTTTAGTGGATTTCTGAAAGGCTATTAACAGTGTTCTCTTTTCTCAAAGGACCTGGCCAAAGTTTAGAGGTGAGCATCTTCAAGGAGTCCTTTGAGTCCTGTATATATATTAATACATTGTAACACATACAGTTAAGCTAGTTCTCGTCCTGGAGCCAGAAAACTGTGTTTTGGTTCTTTCACATATTTGCTGTAATTTATGAATGAGGCTTGGTGGTTGACAGGTGAGGAAGTGGCAGATTGACTCAGAGTTTGGGGAGGGTGGTGTCAAGTGGGTGTCACAGGAGGACAAAATGGGAGCAGGAAAATTGTGGGCAGGCAGGAAATCTGTTGCAGTGATAAACGAAGAGATCTGGCTGTAATTGGGAAGAAGAGGAGTTATGAATGGGCAGACTGATTTGGAGAAAATAGAGGGGTCCAGAGCATAGGGTCCAAAATGACACTGGAAAAGAGTCATGAGAATAGTTCTTAAATTTGAAAATTACTTGAGCAGGATGAGGTGGCTCATGTCTGTAGTCTCAGCACTTTGGGAGGTCAAGGTGCGTGGATTGCCTGAGCTCAAGAGTTCGAGACCAACCCAGGCAACATGGTGAAACCCTGTCTCTACTAAAATACAAAAAATTAGCCAGGCATGACGGCATGTGCCTGTAATCCCAGCTACACAGGAGGCTGAGGCAGGAGAACTGCTTGAACCTGGGAGGTGGAGGTTTCGGTGAGCCAAGATCACGCCACTGCACTCTAGCCTGGGTGACACAGCAAGACTTCGTCTCTTAAAAAAAAATAATTCACTTGAAGGAACATCAGCTTACCACTCTGAAAAATTGTAATAATATCTCTTTCACCTGTATGTGACTCTGCTATGATGATCAAGTGAAATGAGAAAATAACCAGCAACTTGTAGCCCATAAGGAGCTATATTAACTCTGGGACTTTTATATTATTATCCACATAATGACACACAGCTTTCTGACTAGGACGCTTCTTCCAGTGCATCTATTATCTGAAATTTCTATCTTTTTTTCTTCTTTTTCTTTTCCTTTTTTTCCCCAATAGAGCTTCTTAGCCTGGTGAACACTAGCAAGTGTATGCATAAAGTCACATTGTTTGACACAAGGATCCAAGAAAGCTTGGGTTACATTTATAGTTATTAAATTGATGGTATGTGTTAATTGTACAGAACCTCAAACTAGCAAATAGAATTAAAAATAATTGCCAGGCCTTTGGATTTATTGGTAGAGTGAAAATAACACCAAGTGGCTTTTGGCAGGGCCTTCTTCTCTGTGCACAGAATTATATTAACAGATGATATTATTTCTATCCAAAATAGAGAGCAGTAAGTGAAAAGCATATCTGTCCCCTCTAAGAGGAAAGAAAAAAAATGTAAATACATTTCCTTAGTGTCATTTTGGCATACAAGCCCTGGGCCTGGAATTTTGGTGAAAGCAGTGCCTTGCTCTTGCCTGTTCTGGAGTTGTGCCAATGTCCTCCATTCAACTTACAAGGACGTGCACATTGTAGGTGGGAAGGAACCTTGACTAAGTACCTTCTGTAGGTCAAACATCTGACTGCTGATTCACATGCATGAGTTAATGTCATCCTTCTAAGATCCCTGCATATAATAAAACACCTAATTCTGGTTGAGCGGGGACTATGCGGTAGATAGTTCAGTATGTGCTTTGCATTTACTATTTTATTTAATTCCACAAGAATCATACGATGTGATTACTCCTATTATACCCACATTTCAGATGAAGAAACTGTTGTCCAAGAAGTAAAGTTAGTGAAGTTCACAGAGCAGATAAGCAGAAGAGCTGGGAATTCAGGCTCAGAGGAAGCTGACTCCAAAATCCACATCATTTTCAGGGCCTATTACCAGAAGAGATAATTAAAGTTGATAATTGATTGTAGGAAGATCATAGTTACGGTGGTCATATTGGTACCTCTGTGTGTTAATGTGTCTGTTTATTTAGTTATTTATTTATTTAAAGACAGAGTGTTGCTCTGTTGCCCAGGCTGGAGTACAGTGGTGTGATCTGGGCTCATTGCAAACTCTGCCTCCGGAGTCCAGGCAATTCTCATGCCTCAGCCTCCTGAGTAGCTGGGATTACAGGTATGCACCACCACACCCAGCTACTTTTTTTACTTTTAGTAGAGATGAAGTTTTGCCATGTTGCCCAGGCTGGTCTTAAATTCATGGCCTCAAGTGATCCACCTGCCTCACCTTCAAAGTGCTGGGATTACAGCTGTGAGCCCCTGTTCCCAGCTAGCTTGTTCACTTGATAGGTATTTGTGCATCTATTATGTACACAGCCCTGGGCTGGGTGCAAGGGACACAGAGGCCAACAGAACTCACTCCCACTCTCAATGAATCTGCTAGAGCAGACAGATGATTGTGCGGGTCTCACAATACCTGGTGAGGTAGGGAAAGGAGAGGTCACCTGCCCAGTTTTATGGAGTTGGAGGCTGCTTCCCATAACAGCTGCCCTCTGTGTTGGGTTCTGAAGGACACATAGGAGAATGCCAAGTAGAGAGTGGGAAGGGGTTTTCTGGACAGGGTGAGTAGCGTGTTGAAACCTGGCACTGAGCGAGAAGCTCGATGTACTCAGAAGCCTGTGATTAGTTCTGTGATTCATGAGTTAATGTAGGACAGGGCTGGAACAAGGAGTTGGTTGTCAGAATGAGGCTGCCATGATTGCAGAGGGATAGGAAGGCCTGGGGAGGAGGCCGGGTCACTTAGACAATGGTCAGGCATTTTCACTTGATTCCAGCTGCAGTGGGAAACCTTTAAAAGGCCTTAAGCTGGGGAATTAAAAGGCCAGATACACAGAGGTATTTAAAGTGATGGTTTGGGCTAGGCACGGTGGCTCCCACCTGTAATCCCAGCACTTTGGGAGGCTGAGGCTGGCAGATCACCTGAGGTCAGGAGTTTGAGACCAGCATGGCTAATATGGCAAAACCCCATCTCTACTAAAAATACAAAAATTAGCCGGGTGTGGTGGTGCGCATCTGTAATCCCAGCTACTTGGGAGACTGAGGCTTAAAAATCGCATTAACCTGGCAGGTAGAGGTTGCAGTGAACTGAGATAGTGCCACTACATTCACCCTGAGAGACAGAATGAGACCCTGTCTCAAAAAAAAAAAATACAAAACCAAAAAATAAAGTGATGGTATGGGCTACTGCTTAGAGAATGGCTGAAGAGCAAATCTACCAGAAGCAGGAAGACCAGCTAAGAAGCTGTAGCATACATGAGTGAGAGGTGAAAGCCTAGATGAGAGGGGTGGTTGTGAGTTGGGAAAAAAAAATTCGAATATTAGAACTATCAAGTCTTGGTGATGGATTTGATATATATATGGGGGTGGTAGAAGAGAGATGAAATAGGGGATATTTCCCTGGTTGGGATTTCAAGAACTCCTATTTGGCAGATGGGAGAGAACTGTATTTTTTAGGATGGAAGATAAGAGGCTGAGTTCTTCTCCAAGTCTACTGAGTTTGAGGTTTCTCGGAGGCAGTAAAGAAGAATGGGGGAATGGCAGCAGCAGATCAGGGGCTGTCAACAGAGATGTGATAACTGGAGGCTGTGAAACAGAAGAGGCCTGAGCCTGGACGTCTGCGGGCAAGAGGGAGAGGAAAGACAGGTCAGATGTGTTCAGAGAAAGAGAAGCTTGCATTTTGGCAGAGATGAATCAGCCAAGGAGGTGGGAAACAGTTGGGCAATGGTAGTGTCGTGACAGTCAAGGGCAGAGACTCAAGAAAGGTGGGAGTAGCCCCATTGTCAAATGCAGAGGAGGGGCTGATGTGCAATGAACCTACTGGATTTAGTGAAAACCGCTGGAGATCTTAGGTCAGTTTCAGGGGAGAGGAGTGTACAGAAGAGAATATGTCTATAGCTCAGGGGCTGGGATGTGTGTCAGCCTAGAGGAAAGATGCTTCCTTTTTTACTGAAAGAGGGGAGAAGGAAGACATGTGTGCAGAGGCAGGTGAGTTTGTGGGTGATATGCGTTGCCCATAGAGTCTTAAATAAGAGGCAGATTCATCAGCTGGGAGTGGGGCTGGAGCTGGCAGCTTTGCAGTCTTGTGGGCAGGTGTGAAGGTTTGAAATAGTTTCTAGGGAATGGGAGAGATGCAATTAGGAAAAAGAGAAAGATTTTTTACCCAGAGAGGGAGTCCTTAAATTTGAAATGACATTAATCTATGTGGTTATGTGATATTCTCCACCTGCACTTGCTGCTTTACAGGTGTGGAAGTGGGGACTGACTCAGAGTTGGGGATGGTGTTGCTAGGTGGATGTGATAGGAAGACAAAATGGAAGCAGGAAAGTCGTGGGTATGGCAAGAAAGCTGTTGATGTTACGATAGAGAGGTCTAAGTTGGAATGGGGAAGAAATGAAGGGATGAATGAATAGAGTAATTGAGAGAAAATGGAGCCCAGGGATGACATTGGAGAGGAGACATAAGAATAGCTGAGTGAGAGCTGTGAATTTTCTGAATTTAGAGTCATTTGAGTCAAGCAGGTCTAAGTAAATTCCCCCCAAGGGAATGGGTGGCTACAGTGGATTGGAGGTGGTCAATGGAGAGATGGTCAAAACTACTGGCCTTCAATTTTATCCAGTGGTCTGACAAGTATTAATGTGTTTATGAAGGACATGACATCAATGACTTGCAAATAGGACAATTTCAAAATATGTGAGGAACGATAAGTCCTCGCCATATGTGGATGAAATCACCAATATTCTTCCCAGGTGCTGAGTCAGTCATTAAGGGATCCCAAGGTCAATTGCTAATTTGAACTTAAATGCAACCAAATTCCAGTGTGCACAAAGGGATTGTAGCCCAGTATCCAAGGACTTCTTAAATCTTGTCCCAAGATATCTCTTTATTCCTCTTTCCCTCTCTTCCCCTTCGTATATTCATATTTCTTTCTGTTTGGACAACTTCCTAGTTCACAAACATATCCCTTCAACTCAGCTTCTAAGCTTTTTTCCATGCTGTTCTCTGATCCTACGTGTCCCTTCTCTCCATTCTGACTCTTCAGCTCCTTTCAAACCGTGTAACTCCCCTCCATTGTACTCCTTCATGATTTCTTCCTTCTCTCATCAGATCTGCCTCTCACTTCGGAAGCCCTCTCCATTTCTTTCACCTTTTGCCCTTTGGCTCTTAGCATTTTCTGTTTTATTGTACAATTAATTCAGGGGGCATGGTATTTTATCTTTCTCACTGGTGAGTAGATCCTTTACAGATAAGGACTTAGAGCAGGGGTTGGCAAAACCCCTAACTCTTCATGTAAAAGGCTAGCTAGTAAATATTTTAGGTTTTGTGGGCCATACTCTCCCTATGGCAAGCACTCAACTCTGCTTTTTTGGTGCAAAAGCAAGCGTTGAGGCTATGTAAGGAAATAAGCATGGCTGTGTTCCAATCAAACTTTATTTATGGACACTCACATTCAAATCTTATATAATTTTATAATTGTCACTAAATATTATTCTTTCCATTTTTTCAACCATTTAAAAATGGAAAACCCATTCTTAGCTCATGGGTTGTGCAGAAACAGCTTGCCCTTGGGCTGTGGGATGCCGACCCCAGGTTTAGAGTCTATTCACTGCTGTATCACCAATGTGAGAATAGTTTATGGCACATACTAGGCACTCCGTGAGTGAATGAACTAAATAAATCCATGTGATCCAACCCTAAGAAACTGAAAGCCTACATAATAGTTCTGTTTTTTGGTTGTAACACTTGGAGTAATCAGGAATCTTGAGATTCTGCTTTTGGCTACAATTTGTGTGAGTTTGAAAGGTTTTGATGTGACAAAGCTCGTAAGTATCATAGTTGAATTTGAACTTGGGTCTTCAGACTCCAAGCACATGGTTCTTTTAAATTGCTGTGTTTGCCAGTATATTAATAATTCAGTGGGAAAAGCAATGCTGAGAGGCTGCCTGATTGGTCACCACAATTCTCATTTCTCCCAGTAGCTCCATAGGGCCCTGAAATCATTGATTACTGTCTGAGATGGGAATAATTGGTTTGAGCCAAAATGGATTGACAGTAGTGTGTCACTTAGACTTAGTTTTTGAAAAATAGCAAGTCTTAATCTGGCCCATCTCAAGGGACCCCTCCTCTTCCCCCACTGCCTTCTAATAATCACGTTTTTAACTGGGCAAAGCTGTCATTAAGCTTATTACTGTTTTCTCACCATTAAATCTTCTGTTGGCTTTAGTATTTCAAACTATCTTCTTGTTGGAATACTTTAGAGCTCATACAAGCCTGGAGGAAAGTAGTTCTGGGCCAGAGATGAACAAAGAAAAATGATTGTCAAAATACTATCTTATCTAAGGAAAATTGAAATTCTCATCAGTGTGCATTTCATCATAGCGATGGATTTCACCCATGCACAAGGACTTTGGTTAGCATCCTCATAATAACTAGCAAGGCCTCAGGCACCAGCCCCTTTCATTTGGAAGAAGGAAAATGTCCATCTCAAAAACTTAAATTTATTATTTTGCCCCATATACAGAAGAACAAATGCCCATCAGAGACCTGCCACCAAGTCCCAGACATTTCAGCCCTCACAACACAATAACTTCTCACAGGTAGGGGGATGAAATGCTATTCCACTGACTGATACCCCCAGGTTCTGTAAACTTACTGCAGAACTCTGCAGGCACAGTCAATGAGGTTAACTTTGGATGTTCAGGGCTGAAATCCAAATGGAATTGGCTTTTTACATAATACTAAGCGAGGAAATCCATCAGCTTTTGACTTGTTAGATCCTTCACGTCAGGTTTGATGCATTGAAGCCTCCTGCTTCTTTAGCCTGCAGTTTAATTACCTGGAACTTATCTCCTTTTATGAACTGTTACACACTCAGCTCCAAATTTTGCCACTTTTCAAGGTTTTTATTTAAAGAAAAAAAATCTTGCCATAGAGTAAGAGGAGAAGTCATATCTGTAGTCATGTTCAGTCTTACAGTTTTCAGGCTGGAAAGAATGAATGAATTGATGATCTCAATAAATAAAAGGTTCTCTCAGCTGTCAGCCCAGGATCAAAGTCTACCCCTTTTGGCCACTTTCTAACTCTTATTGGCAAGTTTGCTGAGGGAACAAGAGCTGCTTAATATCAGTCAGGTAAATACTCCGCAAAAGAGCTATTTACTCGGCCAGATTGCAAATGGCATTTCATTTATTTTACAATTGGATGCTATGCTGATCTTTGAAGTTGACCCAGAAAAAGTACATTAGAAGGTCAAACAAAAACCTTTACCATATTTCTAAATTGTCTTCGTGCAGGTATTAAAAAATAATAATAGTTATCACTGTTATTATAATAAAGGACTGACCTTAGGTCAAGTTCTCATCCAATATTATGTGTTTAACCTCCCCCAGCCCCAATTCCTGTTTCTGTGTTGGTCCCATTCGCTTTCATGTCCTCTCCTAAACTGTTTTTGCACACCTATGTGCATTCTGGTTTTCTTCTCTAAGATAGCAGCCCCTTAAGAAGTTCAACCAAGTTTATGTTTGAGTTTTGATGATAACAGATGCAGATATCATAACACAATTGTGTTGTCTTAGCCAACAACATCTGAAATACAATATGATACAAAAGGAAGATGAAATCCTCCCTTCTAAGGGCCCTTATGCAATGGATGGAGAGTACCAAAAAGGCAAAGAAGTGTAATCAGCTGTTAGAGCCTTAATGACACTCCTCTTAGTTGCAACCGCCAAATTACCTACTTGTCACATGATTCACATTTGAACAGTTGGTTTTCTCTCCCTGATCTATTATTCTAATCGCCTTTTGGATGTCCCTGTTAGTAGCAGTGGAATTCAACATCAAGCCTGAAAAGTAGGACTCACTGCTGCTCTGCTGTTAGAGGCATTTTCTGTGGTGGAATTCAAGGTCCTCAGTAGAGTCAATTCACAGGTAAATGGAGGAAGTAAAACAGTCATGCATAAAAGCAAACTGCAAGAGCCCCTCTGGCTGCTCTCTCCCCACCTGCTGTGCTTCACAGGGAAAGAAAATATTGGCCCTTATCGAAGTGGAAGGCTGTGCATTTTGAGGCCAGAATCCAGCTTCTCCAACTCCCAGGACATCACTCTGCTGCATGGTGCTAATTATTAATACTCTTTTACCACCTGATCCCTGAAATCCTCCCTCAAGAAAGCAAACTGTTCATGTTTGCCTTAATGTTTCCCAAAGCAAATAGGATGGCAGCCTTGGAAATATCAGGCAGTGGTAATAGCTCTGAGCCCTGAAGGCCAAGCTCAGATTCCAGGTCTTCTCACTTGCTGTTTGATCTTGAGCAAGTCACTTAACATTCACTGTTTCCCAGTTCATAAAATGAAACAAATAATGGCACTTTTATTAGAAGATTGTGTGGGTAGAATGAAAAAATGCCAATTGGGGTGATCACAGTACTTCAATAAATGCCAGCAATTATGCTCTTTAATTATTTAATAATTATTATTCCAGCCCATGGAAGACGGATTGATATGGAAGTTGCAAAATGAAGCACTCCCAAGAGCAAGTTCAAAAAATTAACTCAAGATTATGAAAGAGCTCCTTTATATTTTTGCTGATTTTTCAAGTCTCTGGGGTTATATCACTCCAAGGTAGAACCAAAAGAGAAAAAGAAAACACTATTAACTTTCTAGCTAATTACAAGAACCCATCACTTTTAAGAGCACACAAAGAATTAAAAGTAAACCAAAGAAATAGGATTCCTATCTATCCCCAGGGATCCGGCAACAAAGGAATTCTGGGGGACTGTAGATTATACATGAACTCCTTAAGAAAATGATGGCTCTTTGTTCCAAAGGTTTTCCACTTTTAAATTTGAGGTTGAACAAGTATTGAGCTCTTCTCCTGTTGGCTGATCCTCAAGAGGAAAATGAAAGCAGAAATGCGGGGTGTTCATGGAAATAATAACAATCAAAACAGGTTTCTATGAATTACCCAGATCAGTACTGGGTTCTAAGACAGCTGACGCTGTTATCTATAAAGATATTAGATTATCTTGAGAGCAGTTATTATAGAAGGAAAAAAAACCCACTGCTCCAGTGTGAGCTGTGTAACAATTAGGCAATTCTGAAATTTCAACTGAGAGGAATTTAATTAAGACTCTAATAGCTGATTAAACTCATTTAGATCTGCTGGCAATTGCCACTAGTTACATAAGTAACCCAAGAAGAAAGATTTCCATCTTGTTCTTATGCTGTATTTAATCCTGTCTGTTAATCATAGGTATGATCCTCCTGGTATTTCTTAAAATGAGGTCCTTAGACTATTCAGAGCAGAATGACCTAGGACATGGGTTGAAAAGTCAGGATCCTACACCTTATCCCATATCTACTGATTCCAATACTCCAGAGATCCGGGAGTCTGCATTCTTAATCAGTTTCCAGGGAAGGTTCTTACCCATGCCAAAGTTTCAGAATCCCACCAACTCCAATCATTGCATTCAAAACAGTGCATTCAGAGGAAGCAGGCACTTTATCTCAAAAAAGCACTTCTTAGTTTCACTCTGCCAGCAGCCATCCAAGGCTCATGGCAGTGAAGGCAGAGCAGGTTTGACCCACACCTGCTTTTTAGCAATTTCCTCATAGAAACTTGTTTCTGCGTACCATGCAAGGGAAAATTGATTTCCAAAGCGACGTTTGATTTCAGCAGACTAGTTTTCTTGAACACTGTTTAGATCAGGTACTGGTTTAAAAAAAATCACTGAACTCAACTGCAGAGTACTCCAGATACAGCATATTTCAACCTAATATCAAGTCACAGTAGTGGCTCAGATATCTTTATTGTTGTTTCCAAATCAGTTACATTCAGATCTGCTTTTGGTTTCAAGTAGCAACCCAAAACACAAAATTACTTATGTGCTAACCTGCGATCAGTTTGTTTGTGTGTCAGACCTGCATATAGAGGCATGGAAGTGATGCTAATCGATGTTGCTATTTACGCTAAATATGGACCTAAATCATTTTAAATTTCCTTCACGGCCATTTATCTCCTGTCCTTTGGCAGACTTTATATTTCAGGCGGATAGAAATTGGTCTCCTGTTTGCTTTGTTTTTCCTCCTTAACATCATCTTCCTGAAGAGTTAATTACTCATGTTTTCTCCAGCTTGGGAGTAAATCACTGCTTATTTTCTGGAGTGAAGTGTACTCCGAAGGTTTGCAAGCTCAAAGTGTTTGTTTTAAAACCTTTTTCTCCATGGTTTTGAAACCACCCAATGAGCTAACCGGCCTCAGTCAGACTAGAGCACAGGCAGCCTGAACTCTGCTTCTGTTGTTGGTTTTAATAAATTTCCTCTCTGATTTTTAATTTTGCAATTCCTATTGTCTTGTCTCCAAGGAAAGGAGATGAGTAAACAGGGAACTTCCCTCTTTTAACTCTGAATTCTAAGTAAAAATTGATGATATGCTGCAGTTAGAATTGATTTCAGTTCATCGGATATTTCTTGAACTACATTGAGGGTGAGTACTATACTATGTCAAACATGGATCATGTGGTTGAGGAAGACTGGCCAGCCATGACACTCTACAGGACCATCATTTAAGGCAAACTGGGCCCTCCTTCTTCACCCCTACACAGCCTGTTTCAGTTCTGTTGATTCTACACTTTGAGTTCATGCCAGCCTGACCACCATGGCCTTCTGTCATCCAAATTCCTGCCGCCACCTCCCAGCTCTTCATTCTGCCTTCCGAATCTTCTAGTTACAGATTTTTTCTCTGCACTGCATTAAGAAGTGTTTAATCTACTTCTAATTGGGGGAATGATTTCAATAAGTCTTCAATAAGTCCTCATCCCCATCCCTTACATATGTCACTTCCCCATAGGATAAAAGTAAAACCCCATAGCAGGTGTCCCACTAACTCCCCTGGTCCTTTCTTTTTTCTTTTCCTTTTTTTTTTTGGAAACAGAGTCTTGCCCTGTCACCCAGGCTGGAGTGTAGTGGTGCAATCTCGGCTTACTGCAACCTCTGCTTTCTGGGTTCAAGTGATTCTCGTGTCTCAGCCTCCTGAGTAGCTGGGATTACAGACCCACACCACCAGGACTGACTAATTTTTATATTTTTAGTACAGATGAGGTTTCACCATGTTGGCCAGGCTGGTCTGGAACTCCTGACCTCAAGTGATCCGCCCACCTTGGCCTCCCAAACTGCTAGGATTACAGGCATGAGCCACTGTGCCTGGCCTGTTTCACATTTGGAAGCCACTTCCTGTTAGAAGCATTTTTGTAATTCCCTTCCAGATTAGGAAGCTGCGCTCTTCAACAGCATCCTGTGCTTGCTCCCGGCATAGCGTTTGTCTCACTTCTTTGCTGTTGAGCTTTGACTTCTTTCCACCTAGACTAGAAACTTGGGGATAGGACAGTCCTCTCTGAGGACTGTTCATCATTGTAGCCCCATAGCTTCCTGCAATGCCCAGCACAATGGAAAGCACTGAATGCATATGAGCTCATTAATAAACAAGTGAAGGGGAAAGTCTGTTCTAAGGCCAAAGAAAATGCAAAAATGAATTCCAGATGGAGAATTAGGTTCCATGGGAGTATTGGCATTTGAGCTAGGCCTGAAAAGAGTGGGTAGGATTTCAGTAGAGGGAGATCATGAGGAGAAGAATTTCAGGCAGAAGAAATAGTGTAGGCCTAGGCAGGAAAGTGGGTGTTGTTCAGGGTGTGTTTTATGAAAAGTGTATGCATCATTGTAGCTTTATATCTTCTGTGTGTGCGTGTGTGTGTGTGTGAGAGAGAGAGAGAGTGTGTAGTGGTGTGAGTGTATGTGTTTGTGCTAGGTATGTGTATATTTGTAGTTGTGCATGTGGGTGTGAGAGTATATGTGTATAATGTGGATGTGGGTAGGCATGAGTGTACCTGTATATAAGTGTGTTTTATGTAGAGGTTTGTGTACAGATGCATAGGAATATGTATATACATATGCTTAGGTGTGATGGTGGTGTTGCTTGAGTTCTTTTGATAACAGTAAAAATTGACATTCACCAGACACTTATTATGTATCAGGCACCATTTTTAGCACTATTTTAATTCTAATAAACTCCCTATTATGCAAGATGAAGTTAGGGACTTTTTATCTTTTTTATGAATTCTTTCATGTTTAATTGTGAGTATGTGTAGGTATAAGTGTGTGTGTGTTTTAGTGTGATGATGTAAGAGAGAATGAGAGAGAGAGAAAGTGAGAAAAAGAGAACAATGAGGTTGATTGGGCCTCTATTACAGAGGAGCTTTTACTATACAGGGCAGTCTGGATTTGGTTTTGTGGGCAGCATGAGATGGAGAGGGACTTGAGCAAGGAGTAGATAAATAATTTTGGTGTTTAGAGATTTGTTCTTAGGGGGTGGCTTCTGAGACCAGGAAACCCGTGATGAGGTTATTTTAATTGTCTCTTGTAAGCATTTCATAAATAGATCAAATAAGATCATATACTCAGATCTCTTTGAAAGAGCCATGCACATCTATTAACCTAATTTCTTCCAGCCTTTTGCAGCCTCGGCAACATCCCTCTGAATTTATCTGGACGTAAGAGGTGTATATTAACTTGAGAAATACAATTTCTGGAGATGAAATTATCTCTGCTCTGAGAACATATTGGCTGAACGTTTTGATAAGTAATCACTGCCCTTTAAAGAATGTCTTTCTAGGAGCTGAAGAGCAATTAGCTTTCTAAAAGCACTGTATTTAAATTGTATTAATAAGAATGAAAAAAATCATTACAAAGTTAATCTATCCTTTTTATATTTCTTTTAGCAAAATCACTTTTCTCCGTCAGAGGTCAATTATTTTTCTTTGTCTTCACAACTTCAGTGTATTTTCTGAAAACACTCACAAACTTATCACCAAAATTCAGTTTATTTTGAAGGTAAAGATTCTTTTCTCCTACCACACAACCTATTTTGTTGAATTGAGAACTGTTTTTAAATACCAAAAAACTTTATAATAGAGATAAAAAGTATTTCCCTAACTTCCTCTTGTGTAAGAAAGTCAGAAACCAGCTGGGTGTGGTGGCTCACCCCTGTAATCCCAGCACTTTGGGAGGCCAAGGTGGGTGGATTATCTGAGGTCAGAAATTTCAGACCAGCCTGGCCAACATGGTGAAACCCTGTCTCTACTAAAAAAAAATATATATATATATATGTATGTGTGTGTGTGTGTGTGTGTGTGTGTGTGTGTGTATAGTTATCTGAGTGTGGTGTCTGGCATCTGTAAGCTCAGCTACTTGGGAGGCTGAGGCAGAAGAATCACTTGAACCTGGGAGGCAGAGGTTGCAGTGAGCTGAGATCTCACCATTGCACTCCAGAGAGTGAGACTCCATCTCAAAAAAAAAACCAAAAACCCTCAAGCATTGCCATGCCTACTTTATTGCTCTCTTCTATCATTTTCTTACTTAGCTCAATATTATTTTTCTGATAAGTTGTTCCCTCATGACTGCCCTGTCCTAACAGTTCCAGCATAAGTCCCAGGGAAAACTCTCATTGGCTTAGCTTAGGTCACATGCACATTCCTGAGCCAGTCAGTGTACTGATTGGCCAAATAAAGGACACGTTCTTATTCATGAAATTGGTGGCAGGCATCTCTCCAAGGGAAAATTAATATGCCATAACCAAAAATCTCATAAATTAATGACAGATAGACAAAACAGCATAAGGCTATTAAAGAACCCTTGGGGGAAATGTGGAAAAAAGTGTGATTTATGGCTAAAACTACTGACATGGAAAAAACTGTGTGTAAAGCAAAGTAAAGTTAGTATCAAGAAAAGCTCTTATGAAGTTAAAACATGAGATAATCTAAATTACACTCTAAAATTGTTTCTCCATTGATTTAAACAATGATAAAATAGCAATACATAGCCCATAGTGTTGGATATTCCTCTGTGGGCTTCATATACATTAACTAATTTAGTCCTTTCAGCAATCCTGTGAATTATACTATTAACGTTATTCCATTTTTCAGATGATGAAACTGAGGCAAATAGACATTAAGCAATTTGCCCAGGTGGCACAGCTGACAAGTGGTACAGCTGGGATTTGAAGCCAGCATAGCTGCCTCCAAAGTGTAATTTCCTGGCAACTTTGCTACTCTGTGTCTGAGAACATATTTTCTGTTCTTAAAAAACTCTCTTTTTTGATTAAAAAACAGTTTTTGAATAAACTTTTTAGGTTAGACTAGTTTTATATTTACAGAAAACTTGCAAAGGTAGTCCAGTGATTTCTCACATACCCGATGCCCAGTTTCTCTGATTATTAACACCTGACATTCATATGGTATATTTATCACGAGTCAATGAAATATATTACTGTTAACTAAAACCCATGCTTTATTCAGATTTCCTTAGTTTTTATCTAATCTTCTTTTTTTGTTTCATCCTGATATCTGATCCAGGATCCTATATTACATGTAGTCATAATATTGCCTTAGGTTCCTTTTGGCTAGGAAACTTCCTTAGACCTTCTTGTTTTTTAATGACCTTACAATTTGGAAGAGTACTGGTCAGATAGTTGTCTTCTAGAATACCCCTACATTGTAATTTTTTTGATAGTTTTCTTATAATTACACTGAGGTTATAAAACAACACAGGAAGACCACCACATCATTAACATCACATATTAAGGATATGTACTATTAGAATGATTTATCATTGTCAATATTGGCTTTGATCATAGGGCTGACATCACGTCTGTCACATTTCTGCATCGTAAAGTTTTTCTTTTTTTTTCTTCAGTGGAAAATTCTAATTGTATTTCTTCACTGACTTAAAAATGAGTCCTTGATTTGAATCCTGGTTCTACTACTCTCAAACCATATGAATTGGACAGTTACTTAAATTCCATGCCTCAGTTTCCTCATCTATGAAATGGAGATATCAAAAGTTGCATGTTATTCATGGTCTATTTTTAGGATTACAGAAATTAGTATTTAAAGCTTTCAGAATAGTAGAAACAGGAAGACTTATTTTTATCATTTCATGTAATCCTTATAACAGCTCGGTGACCTTGTTATAACCTTTAAAATATGAAGAAACTATATTTCAAAGAGGGAGGTAATGATTAAGCAGTGCTTTAGGTTTTCACTGACTGAGTTTAAATTCTTACTGTGACCCCTATGATCTGACCTGAGCAAAAAACATAATATTTTTAAGCTTCAGTTTTCTCAACATGCATTGAGAAGACTTATAGTTATCTATGTCCTAGAGTTGCCTTGAGGATTGAGTCCTATAATATATAAAAATCCCTTAGCACTATTCCTGGAAACACATAGTAAAGCCCTAATCAATGTTAACAGTGAGCTTTGTCATTATTGTCCACTGTGTCCCAGCTAGAAATGGACAAGTCAGGATTTGAATTCATGCCCTTCTCTAGAGAATGAGGAAGAGCCAGCTTTGACAAAAGCCTCAGATTTAAGTACCACTGTTTTTTTTTCTGCAGCATGGAGAATTAATATCCAAGAGGGCTCTATTGACCATGTTCTTCTTTCCTCAGTCCTCTGGTTGGTTCTCAGAACCATCCTATCACCTTTTTTAGAGATAGCTTGCCATTTGGCTGTTTTCTGCTACCCCTTCTCCCTGGGTGCAAAGCTGCCCTAACATATGGTTGCCATACAGAATTAAACATCAAGTAAGGAGTGCTATCTTCACCCCTCCTCTAATTATGTACTCGTTACCCTGATCTCAAATCAGGAGAGATTTGGGAGAGCAGTTTATCCTTGAATTTTACATAGAGTGCTAGATTCAAAAGACCTTAGAGATTACCTAATTCAAACCCACTCCCCTCATTCCTGTTACAGTGAGGAGAATGGGACCCAATAAGTGAGGTCAAAAGTCAAGGGAGTGCCATGGAAGAAATTCAGATGACACTTTGTCAATTGGTTCTCCTGCTACAGAAGCTCATTTTCCTGAAGATAATTTTAACAAATGTTGAATTAATGATAGTAGTACCACATATGTAGAACTTTCTGTGTGCCAGGAGCTGTGCACTCAGAGATGTTTGTTGTCATTATCTTGTAAGTAAGCCTCATAACAGCATATGAAGTAGAGTGTTGTCATTTGGTGATTGAGTGAACTGAGGTTCAAAAAGATTATGTGGTTTGTGCAAGGTCACATGGCTAAAGCAATGACAAGATTTGAACCTGTTCATCTGTCTGATCTCTAAGCCTGTGGTATTAATGATTCTGAACCCTCTTGTCCTGTGCCATGTAAAGGAGGGAAGAGAGGGGTTCTGTGCAATGAAGTTGATTCCTGAAAAGTCAGTGTGATCCATATGTGCATATACATGTGCATGTATCCAACACACACACACAAGTGTGCTTGCCTGTCCTGGTTGTGTATAAGTCTAACCAGAAGTTTGGCAAGGTGTCCTGGAACTTCATGTTCCCTCCGTGTTACAAAAATAGGAACATGTGATTGACAATGACTATATCATTTCACTTGTTCTGATGCATTGAAGCCTCATTCCTAAAATCACTGCTGGAAGAAATGGATTGAAACTTCATTCCTGGAAGGACTGCTGGAGGAAATGTGGTGTAACCCTGGTATTGACTCACTCTTGATAATAGCTTATATGGGTCAGGACTGCTGATCTAAAGTTACAGACTAAGCTGAGCGTGGTGTTCATTTTTATGGAGGTGATTGGGAACAGGAAAAAGGTCCAGTTTAGAGAATAGCAGAAGAGTCACCATCAGGTCCAAGGTGGGAGCAGAGAGACTATGGGCTACCATCTTCAGAGTGCACAGGGTTCATCCATTTTGGATACAACCTCTAAAGAAAGACACTGAGAGCATACATACTCCATGCCACTGTGAAAATTGAGGCAAGCACAGGCAACATGACAACAGAAACTGAGGTCTTCTGGATTTAACCCATTGGATCTTACTTTCCCCCTGAATACATCAGAGTGGCTGGAGTCCCTTTTTAAATGGCATCAGCATGATGGTATTTGCTTTCTCTGGGGGAAATTTAATACCCAGAGGCTATTCAGGCAGCCACCCTCAATGGCTCTGAGTCTTTGGGGCTGAAGTTGCAGTAAGAACAAGAGAGAGAATACAGGCCCTTGATGCTTCCATATTTTGCCTAGGGTACAAGATTCCAAAGCTGAGGCACATATGGACACATTAATCATTCTACTAACGTTTTCTGACTCATGCACATTTAAAAAATACAGGCTGTATGTTTATTCACTCCACCAAAAACTACCCATTACATCCCTCCGTGTGGCATGCCCTGAGTTAGATGCTGTGAACATAGAAACCAATCATCATGCATATAAAATTCCTGCTGGAAGTCATAGACTCATAGGTAAAACATATATATAAACACATAGATTACTTTAGATTATTGAGGTATAATATTCTTAAGAAAATGAAGTTTAGATATTTAAATCAAATTAAGGATTTGTGAATAAATTATGTGGGCATTTTTCTGTAATATAAGAGGAGTGAGTGGGAGTATAAATGAAACAAGACTGGTCCTGAGTACTAATTATTGAAGCTGGATGTTGGGAATATGGAGGTTCAGTATATGATTCTACTCTTATATACATTCAAATATTTCCATAATAAAAAAAATCAGATTGAATAGGCAAAGATGATTCTATCTTCAGGGAAGTTGTATATGGACATATATCTATAGTGACTTCTATAATCTTTTTCCATTCTGACCATTTGACAAGATTGATTGTTAGTCCATTTGGGTTGCTATAACAGAATACCATAGACTGGGTGGCTTATAAACCACAGGAACTTGTTTTTCATGCTTCTGTAGACTGGGAAGTCCAAATCAAGGTGCCAGAAGATTTAGTGTCTGGTGAGAGCTGCTTCCTGGTTCATAGACAGCAGTCTTTTTGTTGCATACTCACATGGTGGAAAAGGCAATGGGTCTGTCTGGGGCCTCTCATAAAAGCCCTAATCCCATTCATGCAGGTTCCACCTTCATGACCTAATTATCTCCAAAAGGCACCTCCTCCTAACACCAGCACATTAGGGGCTAGGATTTCAACCTATGAATTTTGGAGGGATACAAACCTTCAGTCTATAGCAAACCCTTAAGGTAAATCCCAACTTCTTAATAGAGCCTGCAAGGCCTTGCATCTTCTGGTCTCCACCTATCTGGAGTATTCTTTCTTTCTCTGCTCCTCAACAATTTCTTCCCACAACTGCTACAGTCCAACTTATCCTGAATTTTCAATTTCAGCTTAAAAGTGTAACCTCTTCAGGGAAGATGTCTCTGATATCTTTTCCCCTATATGCTCTCTTAGACCCATGTTTCATTTCTTTCCCACAGTTTGTATGAACATATGTTTTTGTATAATTATTTGACTCATGTGTCTTCCCAATTAGCACAAAAATTTCATGCAAGCAAACATTTTATCACTTATACGGTATTCTCAGTGTCTAGCATAGTGCTTGGAACCTAGTAACCACTCAACACATATTTATGGAATGAATGACTCTGCTAAACCTGTCTACAAACATTGGACTCTGCTACAGTCCCTTGTAAATAGGAATATAGGAAGGGAAAGTGAAGAATGTCTGCTCTCCTTTATCTGGTATCTATAATTTAGAAGTTGAGATTTTTGGTGTTTGCAATGGGGTGCCAAAGGGCCTATCAGATCAGAGAAGAAAAAAGCTCTCAGGATCTAGGGCAACATTGACACAGCAGCTTCAGCTCTTGATCAAGTTCTTTCCACCCACCACTCACCTTCATCCTTTTTGGCTGACCCATGGATACTCTACTTGGATGTGTCAGGAAGGGGGAGTAGAACTTGGAGAAGATTTAGGAAGTTTCTGCTCTCTGGGCACTCATAAACCTTTGCAACTTTCTTTCCATGAGTCAGCATTGGACTGAAACTTTTGCCTGACTCCCATGGTGTGGGGGTTGTTACACGGTCAATGACATCATCAAAGATTCTGCTAGTCTTTGCCTAATTTACGTTATCTTGGGACTTTAAGAAACATGTCTGCAAGGAAGAAAGAGTCTTGGAGCTCTAACATGGTTCCTGCAGCTCAATTCACAAAAGCACTGTGTACATAGTGAGAAAGCACCTTCAGGTTCAGAAAGCCCCATGATATAACTCTGGTTCCACCACTTATTTGCTGTGTGAGTTTGGGCAAGTCACATAACCTCTCTGTGTTTCAGTTCCCTGAACTAAGAAGTTGGAATAATAATGCTTACCATGAAGAATCTGTGGAAATTAAACTAAGTGGTGATATTGGTACATTTCCTGACTATACAGAAGTGCTCAAAAGTTATGTCATTAAAATTATAACATCAAAATGCTATGGTGGTGATATTAGCATATTTTCTGACTATACGGAAGTGCTCAAAAGTTATGTCATTATAATGATAATATCAAAATGCTATGGTGGAGATAGGTGGAAAGTTTCCCACATAAGAAAGGCAGGAATGATTTTACGGATAAGGTGATAGTTCAGCTATGTCTTAAATGCTAACAACAGCAATAGTAAAATAATAGCAGCCACCATGTTTGTTACATGCCATGCCAGGTCCTGCACTCTATATTTTTGGTACTTTTTGGCTCATTCAAACCTCACTGAAGTCCTTACGGTAATACCCTGTTGCTCTCTTCACTGCAAAAATGGAGAAAGTAAAGCTCAGAGAGGTTGAATGACTTTCCCAAAGCTGCTCAGATAGTGGGTGAAGCCAGGATTAACACCTAGTTCTGTTTGACTTCAAAAGCCATTCTCTTACCCGCTGAACTACCCAACCTCTCTTGAAGATTGTGTTTGAGTCATCCAAGACAAATGGAAAGAAAAGGGATTGGTATAACATGTTCCAAAAGGAAAACCTTGTATATTTCTTTACCTATTTGCATGTTTTAGTATTTTTGGTTTGTTCTATCTGGTACAGCTGACTGACAGTTACAACAAGGCAAGAGTCATTCTGTTTTAGCCGTCATTATTCCCAGGCTGGCACTGGGACATAGTAGGTCTTCAATAAATTTATGTCAAATGAATGAAAAATTTGATGGACTCAACACTCTCCCCAGCCTGTTACATATCACAGCATGAATAAATGAACATGTGTGTGTGTGTGTTTGACCAAATTGCTCTACTCGCCTCCCTATCTTAAAAAGAAATGTATCAGCAATGCTGGACAATTTTGTAATTAGCCACAGGAAATGTTTCTTTACAGCCAGCAAAAATTTTCCAGCCCATCTGATGAGGTAATCTTAGAGAGCACTGATTTTCTTCTCTCCTCCCACCCTGTCACCTCTCTTGGTGTCCGGCATGTTTGAATTCTCTTTAAGGGCCTGGGATTCATTTCTGGTGACACTTAACGTTACAGGAGGAGAGGTGAGTGGGTCATGTCAACACAGACAAGCCTGGATTTGGCCCTTAGCTTTTCAGACGAGGTGTTTTCCTCGCGGTTGGTATTACAAATAAAGAGCTGACCTGTGGTGTCAAGCAATTGCGTGTGGGAGCAGGAGGAGAAAGGAGAGGTAGCGGCGCGGGGGCAGCTTCCTCCTAGCATGTATGTGAATAGTGCCAATAAGCTGTCAACTAAAATTAAGGTTCAAAATATACAGCCTTCAATTTGATTTCACTAAGATACCAACTGCTGCTCTGAGGGAATACAATCGATTCTATTTTGACAGGTCTTGATGCATGCTAAGCAGTAACAGTCTCCACTCTGTGCAGGATTAATGAAAGTTCACCTTCATTTGCAACTTAAATAGAGCCGTATCTGGGGTCAAAACTATGCTTTTCATTTCCCCATCTGCTCCATCTGTCTCTCGTGTTGTCTTACTCCCCAGTCCTCTTCTTTGCATTCTCCAGCTTCATCTTCTTCTCCCCTTTTCTCTTTTTCTTCATCTTAGCACCTTTTTTTCTTCTTTTTACTTTCTCTTCTTTATACTTAAAAACAATATGGAGTCCCTATGATGTGCCAAGCACTGTGCTTTTGCTTTTCCTGCACTGTCTTATTGAATTCCCATGGCCTCCTTATGAAGTAGGGGGAATTGTGTTCTTTATACAGATGAGAAAACAGAAGATTTTAGGATTAAGGGCTTGCATAGAGTTGTGCAGCTAGTAAGGGGTACAGTTGGAGATTCAAACCCAGACCTCTCTGATTCTGAAAGTCTATGACGTTTCCATGCCATCCGTGTTTCTGAACTCTGGCAGAACGTTAGAACCACCTGGGGAGCTCTAAGGGTATCAGTGCCTGGGCACTGCCTCCAGAGATGCATATTTGATTCCTCTGCGGATGAGAGGGGCTGGGTTGGAGAACTACCCCACATTCTGTTTTCTCTTTATACCCATTTGTCTTTGCACAGAAGTAGATTCATATGTTGAGGTATGTGGCAGAAAGGCCCTTGAGATGGATGGATGGCTCCGGCAAGGAAAGGATTTGCCTCTCCAGAAATCAGCGGCAGAAGAAAGCACAGCTGTGTCTTTGTGTTTGTGCTACAGGTGGGCAAGTGGGAGAACCAGACGCTGAGCCTGAGGCACGCCGTGTGGCCCAGGTACAAGTCCTTCTCCGACTGTGAGCCGGATGACAACCATCTCAGCATCGTCACCCTTGAGGAGGCCCCATTCGTCATCGTGGAAGACATAGACCCGCTGACTGAGACATGTGTGAGGAACACCGTGCCCTGTCGGAAGTTCGTCAAAATCAAGTGAGTGGCAGGGATGCTGTCACCTGAATGTGCCCAATCCTTTAAGGGAGCCTGAATCATTGATTGTAACAATATCTATACTTGAATCACAAAATGTCATAGAAAACACACTCCATTATAGTAGGCATAGTACAATAATCAATTTTAAAAAGACTTAGATACATTCCTGGAGATGTGCCAAATTTGCATTCACTTAATTACAACAGCAATATAAGGTGGGTAGTTTTGCCTATTGTAAATATGATAAAACTGAGTTGTGGGAAGATTATCAAACATGTTCCAAGCCATCTAGCTAGGAAATGAAAGAGGTAGGACTCAAACAGTGGTCCAGCTGACTCCACAGTCATGTTTTTAACCCTTAGGTTGAATCAATCCTCCCTTCAGTCTTTAGTTTAATTTATTCATTCATTTATTTTTGAATAAACATATTCAAAATGTATTTTTAATATTTAAAAATAGATAAAACATATTTTTATATATTTATGTATATAAAAAAGTATATTTTATATATTTAAAATATACAAAACATTATATTTTTAAATATTAAAAATATTTAAACATTTAAATATTTAAAAATATATAAAACATATTTTTATATATTTATGTATATAAAAAAGTATATTTTATATATTTAAAATATATAAAACATATTTTTAAATATTAAAAAATACAAAAGGTCGTGTTTTTATGCATTAAAATATATAACACATTATATTTTTATGCATTACAATATATAAAACATTTTTACACATTAAAATATATAAAATAATATATTTTTATACATTAAAAACATAAAACATTATATTTTTTATATATTGAAAATATATATGGTTGGACACAGTGACTCATGCCTATAATCTCAGCACTTTGGTTGGCCGAGGTGGTGGGTCACTTGAGGTCAGGAGTTGAAGACCAGCCTAAGCAACATGGCAAAACCTTGTCTTTGCCAAAAATACAAAAATTAGCCAGGTATGCTGGCAGATGCCTGTGATCCTAGCTACTCAGGAGGCTGAAGCATGAGAATCACTTGAATCTGGGAGGCAGAGGTTGCAGTTAAGTCAAGATAGAGCCACTATACATCAGCCTAGGTGACAGAGCGAGACTCTGACTCAAAAATAAATAAATAAATGAAAATAAAAATATATAAGGTATTATATATTTTGACATATTGCAATATATAAAACATTTTAATACATAAAATATATACAACATTATATATTTTTATATGTTAAAAATATATACAAAATTATATATTCTTATATATAATGACAGGGTCTCACTCTGTTGCCCAGGCTGGAGTGCAGTGGTGTGATCACAGCTCACTGCATCCTTGAATTCCTAGGCTCAAATGATCCTCCCACCTCAGCCTCCTGAGTAGCTGAGACTACAGGCCTGCGCCACCATGTCTGGCTCATTTTTTATTAATTTTTTGAGAGACAGGGGTCTTGCTATGTTACTCAGGCTGGTCTCAAACTCCTGGCCTTAAGTGATCCTCATGCCTTGGCCTCCTGAGTCACTGGGATTACAGATGTGAGCCACTGTGCCCAGCTTCCTTTAGTCTTTTTAAAAATAATTATTTCGTTTCCACTTTTCTTGCTGTCCCTTCCCTTTCCCCAGCACATTCTTCTTCCCATCTCTTTTATGGATTCCAGACCCATGCTTCTTGAAAATGTTAAAACCGTCTCTCCATTTGGGAGTGAACACACACCTTGCATGTTACTTTCTGATAGAATCCAGGTGCAGATGGAACTTCTGGCAGTTTCTCAGCTCATCAGCAGCAAGCAGGCACTGCATCTGTGTCATTTCTCCTTTTGTTATGATTGAAGAAAGAGCTGACATTGTCCATGATGAGGTTTCCTTAATCTACAAACCCTTTGGGGACACAGAAACCTCCATGGCCTACTCCAAGGCCCTGATCCTGGCGTTTCCTAATGCAAACATAAGCAAAAGCACTACCTCATGGGAGAGTCACAGAAGAAAAAGGCCAGCTCTTGGATGGAAGCTTTATTTTTTTCTCAGTATTTTCTGATCTATTTCTTTGGCCTGATTCGAACTCATCCTTGAAGTGTAGCTCCTGCGTCCCCAAGCTGAGTTAGCTCTTCCTACTTCCACAGTACCTGTGTCTATCCCTGTCTCTCTACCCTCATCACCTGTTTTTACAGTCTATAGTTTGCCTGTCTTCTCCCTGTCTTCTGAGCCACCTACATATAGGGAATGTGATTTATTAATATTTGTACCCTCAGTTACAAGGACACAGCATGACACACCAATATTTGTTTCATGACTAGGGAGAGATATTTTTACATGCTCATTTTAAACTCTAGTCTCAGCCATTATCACACAAGATGCAAGTCCCCGGATCTCAGTACTTGAGATCAGGATCTCACAACACCTGATGGTTTAATAAGGGGCTCTTTCTCTTTCGCTTCACTTCTCTCACTTGCCATCACGTAAGTTGTGCCAGCTCCCCCTTCTTTTTACATAAAGATGTAATATATAATTGCTAAATGTATTATGAAGGCCTATTTTGGTTTGGAGAAAATTTTATCAATGGGGGCACAAATGTCAGCCTCTTTGAAGTTGAAATCCTGAATACATCATGCAATAAATAAATGTACCCCTCCTTAAAAGACACTTTCTTTCTCCAGTGTCTCCATGGTGGCTCCCTGAGATGAAGCTTTTTTTTTTTTTTTGATAAGCAGCCCCCTAGCCTCCCCTCCGCTGGGGATGAGGAAGAGGTAGGGCCCACTAAGGAAGGGCAAGTAGACAGCCCATGTTTTGGGGTCATGAATGTTTTAATGATTTTTGCTGAATTTCTTTACAGTGAAATAACACAGATGTTGTTTTAAATAAAATTGTTTTAGTAAGAAAGAAATGAATGAATGTGCATTAAGCAGAGTTTACATGTTAGGCACATTGCTGGGCACAGGGGACACATGGATGAACAGGGCAGGCAAAAGACTACATGATTAGAAAACAATTCAGCCAGTGAAAAAACAGGCAACCCCATGTTGTAATAAACCTTGTGATGAATAGAAAAAGAATGGTGTGAGAAGAGAGTAAATTGGGGTATGTGGGGTTACTTTAGCTCACAGAGGTAAGGTTTAAGGTGATATATACAGGATGAGAAGGAGCCAGACATGTGAAGATCTGGGGAAAGGCTTCCAAGTAGATGCAATGGCAGATACAAAGGCCCTGGGGAGGAGAGGAGCTTGAAAGTTTGGGAAATAGAAGGAAACCCAATGCAATGCTAGAGAGTGATGAATTACAAGGAGGACGGAGCTGATGATGTGGGAAAGTTGTCAGAGGATGTTCTAATTTGGAAGGGTGTTCTTTGAGCAGAACTTGGCCTGAGGAAGAAAGCAAAGTGGCTGGCACAAAGCAGAGTTTAACCTCAGTGGGACACCTCCTCTATGATAACGATACCCTCTATGTTTCAATAGAGCAATCAAATGAGGCCTCTTGTGCTCCAGAATCAGTAATAGGAGTTTAGAATTGTTAAAATCCAAAGCCTTGGAGCTGAAAACAAGTAGATCCCCAAGTACTGAGTCACATTTGTATGAAGAAGAGAAATAAAAACAAATTGCTATCTTTAAAAGAATTGACTTTTCTATTGAAGACTGTCAACAGCTTAACAGGTTCAAATGCATGTTTTTGGTTTCTGCTAGGAGATAGTAGCTTGCATCTTTGCTTCTTCCACTTGGGGATATGAGAAGTTTACCATGTGTCTAGATGAAATGAAAGTCTTTGACTCATGTGAGACCAATAGAAAATTGCCAGGATCCGCTAATCCCAACATTAAAGAGGATGAGATCAATTGCATTTCCTACAGGGAAAGTCTTTGAGGCAGGCTGATCACGATTGTGTGAAACCTTTTTCTCACTTCTGGTAAATGGCGGGGTCTTCTAAGAATGCCAGGTAACAGGAAATGAGTTGAGAAATCTGACTTTCTTTCTAATCTGTTAGTTGGGTGATAAAGACATGCAGAGAAAATTGGAAAAATCATTTGGCCTGATATGTAGTGAGAAATGGCCATACTGTCAATTAAGCTCCCAAACTGTCAAACCGTTGCTTAGAAGAAAAGAAATTTATTTTTAAGTGCTAGATGAGATTTGTCTGAGTCTCCATGGTGGACAGGAGCCAACCCAGGACCTGAAGGCAGCTCTGACTCGCATGGCTGTTTTCACAGCCACTGGCTATACTGGGAAATTGTAGAGCTGGTAAACTGGACAATTTGTTGGATCCCTTTCCCCATATTTGTTTTTGTGAGTCATTGCCTCTCTTGGGTGGTGGTGGAGCACTGAGAGAGATCACATGGGGACCATTTCTCAGTCTGTGTAGTTAAGTCACATCCCCTGCACACCCACACAAGGGCTGTAATAGGAATCAACAGACGTTCCCAATTACAAGCTGGTCTGCAATTCCATAATTACTGTGATAAATTCAACTATTGCATTTGCTGTGTGCCTTTTTCATCCTGTGTTCCCGGGGCCCAGTATAATGTCTTGTGCACAGTAGGCACTTAGTGGGTACTTGTTGGGTGAAAATGCATCAATGATCATTTGCATTTAGAAATACACATCAGGTTCAGGGATATGGGTGAGATAACTCATAAACTGGCTGAGGTTTCCAGGGAAACCAAAGAATGCCACTATATGCCTGTGACCCTGAATCTTGAACCTAGGACATCTAAAACTTCTGTCTAATCTCCCACATATCTTTACCAGGTGAAGGAAGAGCTCGTGATAGGGGAAGAAGGGAAAGAGCATAGAATGAAGGTGATAAAAAAGAGCAGAGGTAGTAAAAGGGTGTCAATGTGTGGCCAACAGTTGCCCCGAAGAAAAAGAGAGAATTCGATTTTGATGCATTTTTCACAGCCATGTATACCAAGATGGAAATGGTATCTGGACATTCCATCAAATTAATGTGCATAAGACACATTTCTATTATGTTTGTGGCAGTTTTAACTCTAGCCTGATGCCCTCTGTTCTGGGCAATTGGTGGAGATGGAGCTGGCACCTACCCAGTGACTATATATCATTGAGGTTGCTAATCATCACATCTAAATATATACAGATGTGACCTCCAACTACCCCCACACTAAGGGTGGTGGATCACAGCAGGTCATCCAGCCTCTGGGCAAGAGAGTAAAGTTTCTATGCTGATCTGGGCTAACAGAAGCAGAGTTGTTGAGTACAAGTCACCAACAGGATGTAGGGGTGGAATGGGGTAGAGAGTGATTTAAGACAGGTGATCCGTGATCCTGAGATAAAGGAAAGCATTGGTAAGCAAGTGTTATTTACAACCCACTTCTGTCACTCAAAATTATGTTTTCCAGCTGAGTATGGTGACTCATGCCTGTAATCCCAGCACTTTGGAAGGCCAAAGTGGGAGGATCACTTGGGGCCAGGAGGTCCAGGCTGCAGTGAGCCATGATCTCATCACTGCAACCCAGCCTGGGCAACAGAGCAAGAGTACATTTCTTAAAAAAATTGTTCTGTCAAATCTGCCCACCTTTATGGATATAGAGATGATGTATATCACATACATCAATCTTGCTTGATGTGTGTGTTGTCAATTACATCAGCAGTATGTACTTACTAGACAATGTGGGGAAATTTATTTTTAGGGTAAATTAATTTATTTGGGGAAATTTATTTTTAGGGTTAAAATAAAAAGAATTTTTTTTCAGCATTTCAAAATAGCTATGCTTCACACTTTTTTCTTTTTCTTTCTTTTTTTCTTTTCAGACAGAGTCTTGCTCTGTCACCTAGGCTGGAGTGCAGTAGAGCAATCTTGTCTCACTGCCTCCTGGGTTCAACCAGTTCTCAGGCCTTCTGTGTAGCTGTGAGGTGCGTGCCACCATGCCCAGCTAATTTTTTTATTTTTAGTAGAAATGGGGTTTCTCCATGGTGGCCAGGCTGGTCTCAAACTCCTGACCTCAGGGAATCCACTCACCTCGGCTTCCCAAAGTGCTGAGATTACAGGAATGAGCCACTGCGTCAGTCCTGTGCTTCATATTTCACTGGTTTTCCATACGGTTATTTCATAAGCTCCTCTGTTTCTATATAGCTGTGATTATTCTGTTTGTACCATGTTATAACCTACTTTTTTCATATGACATGGAAGCATAAGAATTCTCCTGTGTTGATGTTGGATTTCCATAGACATCACTTTAGTGCTTGGGTAACACTACAATGTGTGGATGTGCCAAAAATGGGATATTCAAACAGAGAACATGTTCATGAAATGCATGATTCAAAGACAGGGTTGAGATAATGGGATGTCCATTAATGAAGCATATTGCCCAGAAAGGCCTTGATCTTACATGAGTTGTCTAAGTACTTTTTGCTATCAGTTGGGTAGACCAACTTGCTTTTTTGTTTGTTTGTTTTGTTTTCTTTTTCTTTCTTTCATTC
>NW_016107319.1:2026496-2043794 GCF_001604975.1 Cebus imitator
TTTTTTTGAGACAAAGTTTCAGTCTTGTTGTCCAGGCTGGAGTGCAATGGCCTGATCTTGGCTCCCTGCAACCTCCGCCTTCTGGGTTCAAGTGATTCTCCTGCCTCAGCCTCCAAGTATCTGGAACCACAGGCACCCGCCACCATGCCTGGCTAATTTTTCTATTTTTAGTGGAGACAGGATTTGTTATCTTGGCCAGGCTGGTCAACATAACCTCAGGTCATCCACCTGTCTCAGCCTCCCAGAGTGCTGGGATTTCAGGTGTGAGCCACCATACCTGGCCTTTTTCTTTTTAAAGGTATTTTTCTGATTTGCATAGGTGTCCTTTGAATATGACTTGTTCAGGTGAATACAGCAGGGTGACTGGTACAGAGCAATAAGTATACCCTTGGTAGAGTATATGATAGCCTTTAAGATAGCTTAAATTTTAACAGGGCTTTTATATGATCAAGGACCTTGCTTTTAGAAGTGTCTCATTTTGTACTACATGTGACATAGGTAAGTAGGGAAGACGTTATTTCTGAGCCATCATGTAACATTTGGCTCTATCAAGATAAGTTAAGTCCACAGACTCAGGCATGGAATAGAACTCAGGTCTCCTGATTCTTGGCTGAGGAGTTCTCTGGTTACCATCACTTCTCCCCCTTGATTTCAAGCCTCCGTAATTATAGAATGAAGCAAAACCCTGCTTTCTCTGAGAATTTCACATCCTCCTCTCTTCCATTCACTAACAAGTTTTTATGACTCAGTTTAGATCAGATGACCAAACTCTAATCTAAAGTTGTTGTATATGTTATAAACTCTTAAATCTTTAAGAGTTGGTATTTTTTACCTGTTTAATGGATGTGTAAATATTACCTAATTCAGAAAATGACATGGAGATTAATTCAGCAATTAGTATAAAGCCTTTAGGATAGTGCCTAGCAAATAGTAATTACTCAATAAGTGTTAGCTCTTGTCATGGTAACTGCTATAATTAAGGATACTTTCTGCCTTTGCTGTCATATACTCCTTAGGAAAGCCACTTCCGTTTTTAAACTTCAGGTTACTCAAGTTTATTCATCTGAAAAATAGAAGAGTATAGCTAATGATTGTGAACAAACCTTCCTTTGCTAACATTCTAAAGTCTTGGGATTTTTCTTTACAGCAATTCGACCAATGAGGGGATGAATGTTAAGAAATGCTGCAAGGGGTTCTGCATTGATATTCTGAAGAAGCTTTCCAGAACTGTGAAGTTTACTTACGACCTCTACCTGGTGACCAATGGGAAGCATGGCAAGAAAGTTAACAATGTGTGGAATGGAATGATTGGTGAAGTAAGTTATCTTTTCATCCCTGGGCTCTCATTCAGACAAAGGGCCTGCAGTCCTCAAGAATGTTGGCAGGAAAAGTAAAGGTACTGTTGCTTTTTTTTTTTCCTCTTGCATCCAGGTGGTCTATCAACGGGCAGTCATGGCGGTTGGCTCGCTCACCATCAACGAGGAACGTTCTGAAGTGGTGGATTTCTCTGTGCCCTTTGTGGAAACGGGAATCAGTGTCATGGTTTCAAGAAGTAATGGCACCGTCTCACCTTCTGCTTTTCTAGGTGTGTGAATTTCATAGTGACTGTTGCTTTTCTATAAGGAATTGTAGGAATTCTTGTTTGCTCAGACGATGGGACCAGACAGAAACCTGTTCAGTTCTGTTTGGCCATAGGAGCATATATCAGAGGATGCTGCATTTGAATTATCCTATGAGAGGGTTAGGCTTTGTGTCCCCATCCAAATCTTATCTTGAATTGAAATCCCCAGGTATTGAGGGAGAGACCTGGTGAGTGGTGATGAGATCATGGGGATGGTTTCTTCCATGCTGTTCTTGTGATAGGGAGTGAGTTTTCACAACATCTGATGGTTTAATAAGGGGCACTTCCCCATTTGCTTCACGTCTCTCACTTGCTGCCATGTAAGATTTGACTGCTTCCCCTTCTGCCATGATTGTAAGTTTCCTGAGGACTCCCGAGCCATGTGGAACTGTGAGTCAATTAAACCTCTAACCTTTATAAATTACCCAGTCTCAACAGTTTTCTTTTTTTGAAATGGAGTCTGTTAGCTCTGTTGCCCAGGCTTGAGTGCAATAGTGCAGTCTCAGCTCACTGCAGCCTCTGCTTCCTGGGTTCAAGTGATTCTCCTACCTCAGCCTCCCCAGTAGCTGGGATTACAGGTGCCTACCACCATCCCTGGCTAATTTTTGTGTAGAGACGGGATGTCACCATGTTGGCCAAACTGCTATCAAACTCCTGACCTCAAGTGATCCTCAGGCGGTTCGTTATAGCAGTGTGACAGTGGCCTAATGCATCCTAATTGACTCCCCTGCACCCCCATTTCATATCTTTCATTTGCCTTAAACTTGGAAAAAGCTACTGAAAAAAATATGATCACATATTCAGATACCGGTCTTGACTCTGTAAAATGTAAATTAATAGATATATTGCTTGCAGTCTTGAAAACATTTTAAAAATAAACCTGTCTGTCCACAGTTAATTTAAACCAGTTCATAAACCTTTATTCAGCATCTACATATCCCTCCTCCATCACACAAAGAACGGTAGTCATTTGTTTGCTAGATATAAGACTGAAACTAATGATGACTGCCCAATGATTTATGCCAGTATTCTGCTAAACAAAATAAAAGTAGTCTGAAAAGTATATGCTGATTTAAAAGTAATGGAATCATATTTTAAATATGACTACCTATTAAGCCAAATAGTTTGTAAAGAAGGAAATTCTTTTGATTTTTTAACCATTTCATAAATTTCTGTTTTTACATAAAAGTGTTTTTTTTTAATCAAGGAGCTATATTTTCTATTCTGTGCTCTTCTCTAGCAATTTGACTATATTGGGTAGCCTGGCTAGAGTAGTTGAAACTTCACAGAACATAGTGAAACATTATTTTTTTCTTTAAAGGAAAGTGTTGTATTAACTGTTTGGTTATCATAAATGACTTTTGACAGTAACTATCTTCTTGAATATCATGAAATTCAGATAAATAATTTCCCCTTGGCACTCCCATATAAGTGGGTTTGCCCCGAATTAGGGAAGGTTAAGACAAGCCTGAATCTCTGTAGGAAAACTGTAGGAGTGGGGCAAAATATTACATATTTAATTTTTTAAAAAATTTCAGGCCGGGCGCGGTGGCTCATGCCTATAATCCCAGCACTTTGGGAGGCCGAGGCGGGTGGATCACGAGGTCAAGAGATCGAGACCATCCTGGTCAAAATGGTGAAACTCCGTCTCTACTGAAAATCCAAAAAAATTAGCTGGGCATGGTGGCGCGTGCCTGTAATCCCAGCTACTCAGGAGGCTGAGGCAGGAGAATTGCCTGAACCCAGGAGGCGGAGGTTGCGGTGAGCCAAGATTGTGCCATTGCACTCCAGCCTGGGTAACAAGAGCGAAACTCCACCTCAAAAAAAAAAAAAATTTCAATAGCTCAGGGGCACAAGTGGTTTTTGGTTCCATGGATGAATTATATAGTGGTGAAGTCTGGGCCTTCAGTGTACCTGTCACCTAGACAGTGTACATTGTAGGTAATTTTTCATCATTTATCTCCCTTCCTTTCTCTCCCTTTCTAAGTCTCCAGTTTCCATTATACCACTTGTGTGCTTTTTCATACCCATAGCGTAGCTCTCACTTGTAAAGTGAGGACATGGAGTATTAGATTTTTCATTCCTGAAAAATCCATCCACTAGTTCACATCTTTCATTTATTTTAAACTTAGAAAGAGCTACTGAAAAAAATATGATTACATATTCAGATACTGGTCTTGACTCTGTAGAATGTAAATTAAGAGCTCTATTGCTTAGAGTCTTGAAAACATATTTAAAAGAACTTGTCAGTCCACAGTTAATTCAAATCAGCCCATAAACATGTATTCAGCATCTACATACCCATCATCCATCCCACAAAGAATGACAGTCATTTGTTTGCTAGATGACTAGCAAATATTTAGGATGATGGCCTCCAGTTTCATCCAAGTTGCGTAAAAAACATTGTGTCATTCTTTTTTATGGCTGAGTAGTATTCCATGGTATATATATACCACATTTTCTTTATGCAATCATCAGTTGATAGGCACATAGGTTGATTCCATATCTTTGCAATTGTGAGTTGTGCTGTGATAAACATATGTGTGCAGGTGTCTTTTTGACATAGTGATTTCTTTTCCTTTGGATAGATACCCAGTAATGAAATTGCTGGATCTACTTTTAGTTCTTTGAGAAATCTCCACACTGGGAAAACCGTTATATTAAGGTCAACTACTTTCTTATATTTTTCCAGAGACAAAAATCTGTTATCTACTAAAGCAAATTGTAAATTGGAACCAATTTGTGGACACCAACTCCAAACTCATTGTCTTATTCTTCTGCTGTCTTCATTTATATGTAATGTTATCATCCAATGAAACTTTTATGCTTCATTCTCTTCAGTGAAATATTGACCAACAGGATTTTGGATACTGCCTTGCATTCAGAGCCCTATGGATTTACTGTCTTCATTTTTGATAATCCATTTAAGCTATTAAAATCCTTGGCACTCTCTGGATTTGATTTTGCACTTGTTGCTTCCATTTTTGTAACCTTTGTTGGAGTAATGTGGACACTGACTAATACACACGTCATTATGTTCTTTTTGTCCCTCTGACATGGATTCAGATACTCATATCTGATAAGAGAGCCTCTCTATGCAACCAGCTGATATTGACAACACATGCAGAATCTTAATAATTCTTAGATGGACATTCACTCTTTAGTCATTCCTAGTAATGTTTCCCCTCATTACCTTTCAGACTCTTTGGCAGGAATCCTTTGCCCTGGAGGTTAGAAAGGGTTGGGGGAAGTGAGTTCATGGAACAAAATGGAAAGAAATTGTTTCTTTTCAAAATAAGAAAACAATTGGGTCACTTTAGTGAGCTAGAGAGAACTCTTTTTCCAATTCCATCAGAAAGAAAAAAATATCAATTGGCTTGTCTTATGAAAATGGTTCCCTGATATTGAATCTGGCGTCAACCCAGTTTCTCTAGATTTTTATCTTACTTGCATTTGTAAAACATTTCCATAAAAAAGTTGAGTATGTTGCTAAATTTAGCACAACCTCCTTTCCTCCATACTTTTCCTGCTGCATTATTAAAAGTAAAATAAAGTAAAATAAATTGTAACCAGAGGAAACTATTTTCAAAGCTGTTTTTACACAGTAGGCTTAATATTTTTCCTAGTCACTAAGTTACATCCCTATTTGATTGTGCACCCCCTTATTTATGGTCATTTTCTGCAGATTTTGAAAGTCATAATGAACCATGCTAAGCCACATTTTTCCATTCACTGGCTCAGTCATCTGAAAGAGCCAAAACATTCAAAATCTGATTGTGTTGCTCTTCATTATTTCCTCTTCTCTCTCCTCCGCAAACTCCATTAACTCACATCAGAAGCACTTGCAGGTAATGCCTTTAAACTTTTGTGTAAAAATGTAACCAGTGGCTCTTCAAGGACAGAGATGGCATCTCCTGCAATATTTCCATCTAGTTAATTCTGAAGACTTTCCAAAAATGTTGGATTCTTTGATCCAAAGAAATGCTGACCTGGTATCTCCTCGATTGCAGTTCCTTCATGGATGAAAGTTGCATCTGTTTTAAGCCATTAGAGGATGTAATAGAGAGGTATTTAAACTATTTCTGGGTCACTCCTTAGACACTATAGACAGTGCTTTAACTCTGTTCTAATGTTATTGGTTTTTCTTGTTTGTTTGTTGTTTGTTTTAATTCTGGGAGTGTGTGTGCACACATGGCATGCACATGTGTCATGTCTGAGAATAGTAACCCTTCGGGGCACTCATAGGTACTTGTTTTACTAAAACCAGACTACGCAGCAGAGTCCTTTGATCTGTGCTGTGCTTACAAGTTAAGGAACAGATGTGGTCAATTCCAAATAGGGAGACATTTGGGATCCATTGCTTCATCAGTTTCCACTTGATTTTCTGACTGGCGTGTTAGTAAAAAGGATGCACCTGCCAAAAAAAGTTCACTGCAGGTTTACAGATTCTGACATGTGCATAGGATAATTCAGTTATGTTCCCTTCTAATATTTAAAAATAATATTTTCATAGCCTTCAGAGAAATAGAAGTTACCCAATTAATGCGCTTTTTCAAAAACCAGCATGCCCTTTTCAGTACCATGGACAGCATATTGCTCCGTATTTCTTGCTTTAATCCTGCAATCAAACAGCTATTCCATTCAATATATTGTCTGTATGTTGTGTGCCTTGCACACGAACAGACACTTTCATGTAAGTGCTCATTTACTCATCATAGTGATCCTCCTCTGATAAGACACACCATGCAGCTCGGAGAATTACTTTATTCTTGAATATGAAGTACTTTTAAATCTCCTAATCATTTATTTATCTAACTTCCTTTTTGGATACAACTCATTATTAAAGTGCTGTGATTTCAGGGACATAATATTGTTTATTACTATTTCAATTGCAATCTCATTGATTTATTGGAGCGCATCTTACGTTACTGAAGTGAGTTGTGTTACCTGTTGCTTTTTAATATGTTTGCACTATCAAACTGCATTCGAAATAATTTCTTCCAGCTTTTAAATCATCCAATATAGCTAAAGTTCAGACATATTAATTTCTTATTAAACAGTAAGCTCATTAAATTGGAATTTGTGATGACCTCTAGCTGTGCTAAGTAGTCATACTCTAATCAGAAGGTGGCCTGCAATCAACCTAGTTTTTATTATTATAAGTAACTTCATTAGGAAAGCAATTTAAAAATAATAATGTGTTTACTCTTCAAGAGGTATTCTTGGACTTA
This sequence comes from Cebus imitator, assembly GCF_001604975.1. NCBI lineage: Eukaryota > Metazoa > Chordata > Mammalia > Primates > Cebidae > Cebus > Cebus imitator. The sequence goes on from NW_016107319.1 coordinate 2,033,349, forward strand.
TTTTAACCCTCAGAAAATATTTGCTTATGAGGAAAAGGGTTTTAAGTTCATTGGTGTCTATGGGCAGTTTCTTCCCCATGATACATTTTGGTGGAGATGTATTCATTTTTAAAATTTACTTTCTGTAGATTTTGTAGCAAATGTATACCATTAAGGAATAAAAGGACTTCTGTCAGCTAATTTTCATATCCTCAATCAAGTTGAATAGATGTCTTAAATTATTTTACATAATATTTCTTACCTTTCTAGAGTGTTCTACAGCCTAGAGCCTTATGACTTGGCCTGCCCTTCTGAGATAACCACTACTGCCTAAGTCACATGCAAATGAGCTGACTAAAACTACTTTTAGTGGAAAAACCATCTATCCATCTAATATTTTATTGCCTCTACCCTTTAAGTGATGACTTTTTATTGAATTATTATGTGAAGGTAATATCCTCAATAGACTTTCAATTGAATTTAAGGCTGCTACCAACATCAACAAGATTAATAAAGCTGTAGCAGTCTCATCTGTCTCAAGCAAAAGGTGAAATGGAGAGTGTGATAGTTATAACTTTCTAATATTTCTGTCACCCATGATTTTATAATTCTTTTCCAACAGGTTATAATTCTCCCTTTATTTTTAGAATTCCCTGCATATCATCTTTCTAGCATGAAAAAATAAAAACTGTAATGATTTGCAGGAGCCTATGGTTAACTATTTGGGTATAATCTTCCTTTTTAGCTTTAGCCTGCTGGATAGCTCTGTAATTACGAAGGAACCTGTGGCATGTTTATTTGCATTCTAACTTTCTCCCTTTTCTTATCACTCTTTTTGTTCTGATTATCCTTGACCTAATTTGTAAAATGTCTTCTGCTCTTCTCTATATTTATGATATTATCTGTAGTCTTATAAAATATCTCTAATATTTTGTAGAATAAAGAATAATTTAAATTGAAGAATAAGAAATGGCTGGCTGGCCGGGTGTGGTGGCTCACGCCTATAATCCTAGCACTTTGAGAGGCTGAGGTTGGTGGATCACCTGAGGTCAGGAGTTCAAGACCAGCCTGGGCAACATGGTGAAACTCCACCTCAACTAAAAATACAAAAATTAGCCAGGCATGGTGGCACATGCCTGTAGTCCCAGCTACTCAAAAGGCTGAGGCAAGAGAATTGCTTGAACCCAGGAGAGAGAGGTTGCAGCGAGCAGAGATCCTGTCACTGCACTCCAGCCGGGTGCCGGGTGACACAGTGAGTGAAACCCTGCAAAAAAAAAAAAAAAAAAAAAAGAAGCGAAAATGACTAGCTTCTTTTGAAGGATCAGATTCAAATTAGAGAAAATATTTTTGGTGAGCTTGCAAATGGATGTCTGGGCTTCCTGCTGGAAGTAAGGAAAAGATACCTGATCACGTTTCCATTCCTCCATCTATTTATTTGCAGAACCATTCAGCGCCTCTGTCTGGGTGATGATGTTTGTGATGCTGCTCATTGTTTCTGCCATAGCTGTTTTTGTCTTTGAATACTTCAGCCCTGTTGGATACAACAGAAATTTAGCCAAAGGGAAAGGTAAGGACTCCTTTATAAGCATGATTCAATATTGATGCTATTTCATTTGCCTTTAATGAAATTTTCAGTTTTAGAATACTCTAGGCCAGGCATGGTGGCTCATGCCTATAATCCCAGCACTTTGGGAGGCTAAGGTGGGTGGATCACTTGAGGTCAGGAGTTCGGGGCCAGCCTGACCAATATGGTGAAACCCCATCTCTACTAAAAATACAAAAATTAACTGGATGTGGTGGTGCACACCTGTAATCCCAGCTACTCAGGAGGCTGAGGCAGGAGAATTGCTTGAAACAGGGAGGCAGAGGTTACAGTAAGTCGAGATTGTGCCACTGCACTCTAGCCTGAGCAACAGAGCAAGAATCCATTAAAAAAAAATACGTTACTCTATACTGCCTTGATGTACCATTGTATGAATGGTGTTGGGTCATTGATATTACTTGTAATGCTAGACAAGTATGGTTTCTTTACTTCAACTGAAGGATAAAATGAAATGAAATAATTTAATCTTGTTATAACCTGAAGTCAATAGTTGTTAGGTGAAAGCCATTGGTGTTCAATTTCTTGGGAAAGCAGATTTGAAGGAGCTTTTCTGGCAATTAATTTTAGAAAATGCATGTCAAAAGAAATGCTAAAATTGTAATGGGTTTCAACTTCAGTCTATGCAAAGAAAATGATATTATAAAATCTAGTTTAAGAACATTTCTCAAACTACTGAATCAATTTACATTAGTTTGACGATAAATATAACTATAAAGTAATATCTTTCCTCATAGAGTTATATTTTCCTCTTGGTGGTGCCAAGAGGAAATCAAGTGCACTAAGATCAAGTGCATTGTTCTTAGTACATTGAAGGGACAATAAAGGGACAATCAGTAGATAAGAAATTGAATTGGGAGGCATTTGTTGGCTATAACTCATTAAAAGGATCCCACTCTAGCCAGGGTTTATGTCATACACATGAACACATTACACCATTTTGAGTGGGCTTTCCTCAGTGGGCACTACCTTCTAAGTGGGCGTTATCAGAAAAGTGTCAGGGCCAAATCTCTTTCCCCAAAAAATGACTTCATATGGTAGAGGATAGAACTTAAAGTCTCATATCCCCCAGAAAGCAGAGCACTTTAATGTGATTGATACATATTCTTTTCACTTGGATGTTTTAATATTGCCAACAGTCAACAGGTCATGGGAATCTATTAGGAACCTAGTTTTACTGAAATCTTTCAACTTCTTCCTCACCATTGAAGAGTGGTGATCACCACATAAACCATCCTCAATCAACCAAATATTAATAATTCCATAAATAATCTTGTGTTTAATGGGAGATTGCAAACCTTCATTTAAAGGGTAATTAAACCACTAAGAACATTTCCATCAGAGTGGAATCTGAGATAGTTTCTGTGAGTGACCATACTGTGGTAGAGTAGATCTTTACATTTGGGTAATCAGGGCTTGTGCTGTTGTGAATTTACACATTTATCTGATGAATATTTATTGAGTGGGTACTATGTGCCAGGAGGCACTATACTGCTGCCAGAGGGTAAATCAGAGAGAGATTTTATATCAAGGAGCTTAGAATTTAGTTGCGAAAATAACGTAGACACACAAATTAATAATCACAGATTGTAATAAATATCAAGAAGAAGAAGAAAAAAACATTGTGACATGATAGTGATGGGGTAAGGACTCTACATTAGACAGGATGGTCCAATGGGAAAGGATGCTCACTGAGCTGAACATGTAACCTGAAGAGTGACATAAGAGTGTGTCTGTGAAAAACAGATACAATCATTTCATTCAAGAGGAACAGCAAACAGAAAAGGCTGAAATTAATCTTGAGATGTTCAAGAAATAGAAAAAGGCTGAGGGGCCATAGTGGCTCATGCCCGTAATCCCAAGTCTTTTTGACGCCAAGGCAGGAGGAGTGCCTGAGTTCAGGAGTTTGAGACTAGACTGGGTAACATAGTGAGACCTCATCTCTGCATAAATATATAAAAATAAAATAAAATAAAAAATAATAATTAGCCAGGTGTGGTGATGCATGCCTGTAGTCCCAGCTGCTTAGAAGGCTGAGGTAGGAGAATTACTTGAGCCCAGGAGGTTGAGGTTGCAGTGGGCTATGATCACTGCCCTCTAGCCTAGTCAACAGAGCAAAACCCTGTCTATATTAAAAAGTAAATTAAAAAGACATGAGTGAATGAGGTAGACAATAGTATAAGATGAAATCAGATAGACAGGCAATTGACCATGGTAAGCATGTCAGACTTTCTTCAAAACACGGTGGAGGGAGGCCGGGCGTGGTGGCTCATGCCTGTAATCCCAGCACTTTGGGAGACTGAGGCGGGCGGATAACTTGAAGTCAAGAGTTCCAGACCAGCCTGGCCAACATGGTAAAACTCCACCTCTACTAAAAATACAAAAATTAGCTGGGTGTGGTGGCATGTGCATGTAGTCTCAACTACTCAGGAGGCTGAGGCAGGAGAATCCCTTGAACCCCCGGAGGCAGAGGATGCAGTAAGCCAAGATTGTGCCACTGCACTGCAGCCTGAGTGACAGAGTAAGATTCCGTCTCAAAAACAAACAAACAAGACAAAAACAAAAAAACAATGGCAGGGAGAGGGGTGACATACATGTACAAGCGAAAAGGTCACTGGGGCTACTTTATCTGGATAGCGGGTGGGGAGAACAGTTGAAAACGGAAGTGGAGGGGCAGTTAAAAAAAGTGTCAGTTTTTCAAGGGAAAGGATTGCAGTGACTTGGAACTGGACAAGAACAATGAAAATACAGATAAGCGAGTAAATGTGATATACATCTTGGAAGGTAAAAATGACCCACAGGCCGTCCTGTGCAATACATCCTCCTTCGACTGAAGCATGCCGGAAAGACTATTGTAAAGGATGCCATCAGGTGTGCAAACTCCCCAGCCCCTTCATTCTCTTCAGGCTCTCTGTTGCCAGCTCATCTGCATATGGCAACTTTCAGGAAATAATAGCTACTTGTTTCTTTGTGCAAAATGGTTTTCTGTTACATTTCACTGCACTTTATGGGAAAAGTTATATGGCCCAGTTATATGAATCAGGAATTCCTAGAAGTCTTGGACCGATCCTTTGCAACTGCTTACATCTGATTCCCAAATAGCTGTTACTTATGATCAATGTGAATCCCTTAAAAAATTAAGTAGTTCATAAAGTTGACTGGATTAACTCTAAATTTTTCCCAAGAATTTCCCGCCTTTTAAGAATAAGCCCAGAAGAACATAAAATGAGGCAAATAGAAACAGGAGAGACTGAGATTGAGAATAAGAGAATTAACTGCCTTCTCTTTAATGGGTTGCATTGTGGATATTATAAGCATTGCTATAGCCTGCATTTGGCCTCCAGTGTACAGAGAGCTTGCTTTTCTGAGGCTTCCTGCCCAGCACTTCATAACTTCCATTAATGTGAATTCACTTCTGCCACTTTATTTATTGCCCACTCTGCTTGCATTGCCAGGTGACATCTGAGTAGATCATTTTTTCATGTCTTCATTTACTTAAGCGATATAAAAATTAACCTCCTGTTAAAGAAATACCTTCTTCCCCATGAAATGAGGACATAAATTGATTTTTTTCCTGTGCAAAACAAAGACTTGAAAACCCTAACGTGTGTGTTTTACAGCCTGCATATGCCCCATCTCCATAAATTCTGACATATTATTCTGTCTCTTTAGTTAAGTCTGTTGCAAGGAGCATTTAAAAATCTTAAAAGGGCTGCATAGCTATTGCAAGGATATATTGAAAAAAAGTGGTGTGACATGACATCAGTGTTAAATTTCCATGACCCTGCAATGAAATGTCTTCCACCTGTGAAGCGCTGGAAGAATTAAGATCTATTGTTCCATTCCTTAATGTCTCCATTTGGAGAGGGTTTTAGTTTGGTTTAATTCTTATGTTGTGCACACTTTACATCTGAGTTTGAACAGGAGCAATTGCAGGGACAATTGCATTAGAATACCAAACATCAGTCCCGCTGAATTGCATGGTTCTTATACGATAGCACATCCGATGAATTTGGAAGCAGTCCCCATGCACACATTTTTGTCAGGTTCTCTTTATGTTTATTAAGAAGATTGGTTCCCTCAAATGAGAATCAAATCCAAATTTAAAACAGGTCATAACACTGCTTCTTATTCAAACCCCCATTTTGCATAACCATTTTCATTTTCTTTCTTTCTTTTTTTAAAGGAATGTGGCAAAAATCCAGTTAGATAGAAATGTGAGAAGAATACTAACTTTTAAAGAAAAAATAAGTTATTGTGGCTGTGGTTTTAGGAGGGTCCCAGGATGCAACTATGATATAATTTCATATTCTGGCAACCCTCAGTGTTACTGGTGGCTGCTGCATGGTTCTTGTACACACACAAATATGTATTTTTTGAGAAAATATTGAGAATGTTCTTTTTGTCATCTGCAGCACCCCAAGGGCCTTCTTTTACAATTGGAAAAGCTATATGGCTTCTTTGGGGCCTCGTGTTCAATAACTCCGTGCCTGTTCAGAATCCTAAAGGGACCACCAGCAAGATCATGGTATCTGTATGGGCCTTCTTCGCTGTCATATTCCTGGCCAGCTACACAGCCAATCTGGCCGCTTTCATGATCCAAGAGGAATTTGTGGACCAAGTGACTGGCCTCAGTGACAAAAAGGTAAGGTCACCTTGCTTTCCTCTCTGTCTGAGGACTGGTCTTAACTGCTGTCCTTTCAGGAGGAAGAGATTCAGGTGCTTCTCACTGAGATCCATCAACTCTAATGCACAAAAGCCAGAAGGGTTTTTATCTCAAACTGGCATCTTTTTCAAAGTTTTTGAAATAGAACCTTGAGCTTAGCTCTCCTAGGCCTAAAAGATTCCAGTTCTAGTTTGGAAGCATGGTTTTCCCAAGCGGTCATATTTTCTTTTTACATGATCTTTCTGATGATGCTTGTGAATGGCCTGTGACTCAAGTGCTTAGGTTGAAAATCATCCTTTTGAAAGTGTAATGTTGAGGAAGGCCTATTTGCCTAGATGAGAAAAGGGTGAAGGAGCACTTTAGGCTGTGGGTACCTTATCTGTGACATTAAAAAAGTCATCTCTAAGCCCTATCCAGAGACAAAATTATCTGACAGCTCCTCTTTTCTATACAGCCAAATCAGTCTCAGCATCAGCACTCCTGACTCACCTGAAATGTCTTCAAGGCACACAAAAGGAGAAGAGAGTTGTTGTTGTTGTTGTTGTTGTTTTAATTTCCCACTGCTTCCTTCTACTCAGATATATCACTAATCTTCCCTCATGGAGCTGTACTTCCCACATCACTAAGACAGGAGTAAAAACACCTGCTCTCTCATTCTCCACTGAAATGAAATGTAACAAGGGTTGCGGGGTTTGAGTAGCTATTCAGAGATGCACATTGAGGAAGAAAAGGGGTAAACTGGATGCATCCTCCTATTGAAATTTTAATTCAGGAAACACATCCTGACTTGCTAAGCTCAGCAAGTATTGAGATTGCAGCACTGCAAAGATTTTCTGTTCCGTGTGTGGGGGGATAATTTGTCTCTCATTATAAAACCTCACTATCATATCTTGTTGACACGAGTCTACATATATCCTTTTGGCATTCATCAACAAACTGCTGAATGGAAAATCAATCCATGGAAAGCTTTTACAGCTTATCCATGATACATACTGTGATTGAAAGAATCTTGTCAAGAGAGTTGATGAGGGGTCATTTCCACAAAGGCTTTGGAGTGGCTCACCTCTCCCTGATGGCTTCCAATTGAGGCTTCAGTGAGGGTCACCCTACTTACCATGGCACACAAAACTCTATGTTATCTCACCTACTCCCACATTTCCTTCCTCTTGCTCCATCCCTGTCACTAAGTTTACTTCCAACTCAGTCTCCTTGTACCTCTTATGCCCTCTGCCTAGGCTGTTCTTCCCCAGTCTTCTCATGGCTGGCTTCTCCTGGAAGACATGACTGACCTCTTCAGGAAAGTCTTTCCTGGATACTGTGATAAACTTGGCAGAATGAGTTCAGGTTCCCAAGAAACTTAAATTCTCATAGGAAAAAATAAACAATATACAAGTAAACATCAAGGAAGAAAGAAATCAGGGGCAGGAATAAATATTATAAAGAAGATAAAGCTGGGGAAAGAGAACCTCAGGGATATACTTTTGATAGAGTTATTTTACACTTAGGAAGTGCTCTGGACACCCTTGCTGGGTGAATGAATACATGCATGGTATAGTGGACACTATGCACACCCCACCTGGATCTCCTGGGATCCCTTTTGCAGCCATGTGTGCCCAGCACCACCTTTCCATGCTTTGCTGACAAAGCCTCGCTTCAGGGATCCTCAGTGGATTTTTGCCTTTGGGCACTGGAATGGTAAATGCCTGGCAATTTAAGTTCCCTCAAGCTTTGGGGTTGCCTGTAACCAAAGACTAATCAGTGTGAGAATACAAAGGCCCAGCTGCACCCCTGCTTTGAAGCAGGAAAAACTTTAAGGTATGATCACTCTCTGGAGCTCCCTGAAGACTGAGCTGAGATGGAGACTTGGCCTTAAATCAGACCCTTGGTTTTTCGCCCTTCTCCAATCTTTCCTAACTTTCTCCCACTCCCCTGCTGACTGCTCCTGGAACCCTTCACTAGTAAATCATGCTCACCACAAATTTTTCACTTGAGGTCAGCTACTGGAAGATCCCCACCTGAAGCACATGGTATCTCAGAAGCAGCAGATAACGCACTGTATTTAAAGTCAGAAAAGTCACGTTTCCTCTCTGCCTGTTTCCTCTCTGCCACTTGCCAGCTGTATGATGTTTTTAAAACCATGTCGCCTCACGGTGCCTGCTTAGTCTGCCCTGTAAATTGGGGAGTCACAATTGCAGTGAGGACGAAAGGGAACCACATATGTAAATGTACCTTGTAGCATATAAATCCCTCTGCAGATACGAAGGGCTGTTATCCAACTCCGTCGCATTACGGGATCAAAAGTGCAATTCCTAGAAGTGACTGGAAGTACAGTGGAAGCAGTAGGAAGCCATGTCCTGGAAGACAGGATTTTTCATAAAGTGGTTAGCAGCATATTTTGCTTTTTGTTGCTATTTTCAAAGGCAAGAGGGCGAAAGCCTTACCACATAGTTTTGGGTCTAAATAGCATGACCACTTGTGGGAAAACTAATTAAAAGACTAATAATTTGACTGACCTTCACTGACTTGGAAACATCCAGTAACAGATACCATAACCTCAAGAGACAGTTCCCATGCTCAAAGCATTAGAGGCAAGCTGATAGCTCTTTTAATTAAATGTTTGATATAATGAGATAAACAGCAAAATTCCTGGAGTAAATAAGCTAAATGCTCCCTGAAGATTAATAGAAGATATACCAAGAAAGTCTGCAAAATAAAAATCTATATTCAATCAATTTATTTTAATATTGAACACTGTGGTTGGTTTTGTTTTTGCTTTTTCTTTGTTTACCATGAATACCTGTATAACAACTCAGGTTTACAATACTTTTAAGCCATTAGTGCTTGCTGTGAAAGAATCATATTGGAGCCCATGGTGTGCTCAGATGAGCTGGGACTTGAATTATAAATAAGTGAATTCATGGGTAAGATGCTTCCCTAGGAATTATTAAGAGAAAATCAAAATGTTGATGGGGATGCTTTCTAAAATGTTGGGAATTACTCTGATAGAGGAAATCCTCAGGGAGGCAGATTTATGTTGTACTCTTCAGCAATATCATGTTTGGGGTCAAATGGACCTGGGTTCAAATCCTGACCTTGCCATATAATTGTCTGGCCTTCTGTATATCAATATCCCCCTAGGCTTAATTTCCTGTAAAAGAGAAGACATTATTTCCTTTCTGGCAAGGTTGATAGGAGGATTAGAAATAATCCTCACACCATGCCTGGCACACAGTAGATGATCCTGTAATGTGTTATTTCCTTCTTCCACCCTCCTCCTTTCCACTCCTCCCTCTCATTTCTCCCCCTCTCCCTCTTTTCATCTTCCTTTCTCCTCCTACACCTTCCATTATCTTCATCATTGCCCGACTCAAACCATTCTTGGCTTCTGGGGCCTGAAATGTTATTGCACTGAGTTGGTCTTTTGTGACAACCAATGGAGGGAATTCAGGGAACTTATTCCAGTGGATGAGCCCACAAATGCATTCTCAGGGAGCCATGCTGTCTCTGGGCACTGTGCTGCTGCCACTGAGTGGTCCCAGTCCAGGCAGCCAGGCCTCCTCCTAGCTGATCCTCTCTCTGCTCAAGGACACACCTGCTTGCTGCTCACATCAAGAAGCACGTGGGACTTCACCAACAGAAGACTGTACTAGAAATAGGGGCTCCAGTTGCCAGATGTCCCTTATTTACAGGCACAGAAGACAGATATTTTTAATAAATGTGTAGCTTTTGGTTCATTAAAAAAAAAAAAGGAAAAATGTCTTGGTTAATTGCTGCATTTTTCTGGAAATTTTATCTCCTAGTGTCACATCTCTACCTCCTCCATCACCAAATGCTTGCCATGTCTTAGTCACTTGGATGACCTTCAGACTTGCCTCCATATTGGATGAAAAAAAAAGTTAGAAACTAATGTTCTGTTCTCCAACCTGTAAGGAGACTAGCTGCATTATTTGGCTGAAATGATGTTTATAACAACAGGTGACCTATCCCAAGCATTAGAGGATGCCAGATGTTCTTTCAAACACTTTAAGATATGTTGCAAAAACAATCTCCAATTTACAGATAGAGAAATTGAGGCTCAGGAGCTTAAATGGCTGCCCTAGATTATGAATTTTTTTTTCTTTCTTTCTTCCTTTCATTTTCTTTCTTTTTTTATTTCCTTTCCTTTCCCTGTCTCTCTCTCTCTCTCTCTCTCTCTCTCTCT
>NW_016107319.1:2043804-2078075 GCF_001604975.1 Cebus imitator
CCCCCCCCCCCCCCCCCGTCTCTCTCTCCTTTCTTTCTTCCTTTTTTCCTTTTCTTTCTTCGACAGAGTCTTGTTCTGTTGCCCAGGCTGGAGTGCAGTGGCATGATCTCAGCTCACAGCAAGCTCTGCCTCCCAGGTTCAACCAGTTCTCTGCTGGCACCCACCACCACACCTGGCTAAATTTTTTTTTTTTTGTATTTTTAGTAGAGATGGGGTTTCACCATGTTTGCCACGCTGGTCTTGAACTCCTGACCTCGTGATCCACCCACCTCAACCTCCCAAAGTGCTGGGATCACAGGCATGAGCCACCGCACCCAGCCAGACAGCACAGTTTCTAAGCAGCAGATGAGAACCTGAATTTGGCTCCTCTAAGTCCAAAGCCAGATGAAATCAGTTAACCTACATAGCAAGGGAACCCTGCAGACAAGCCTGGGGAGTTCCTCTGACTCCAGATATTGTGATTACACTGTTCTGTGGTTTTGCTGACAATGGAGACCTCTACCCTACCCCTTCCTTTGCTAAAGCCCACATTGGTTTCTTTCTGCTTGCATGTGGAATTCTCTGGGGGAATCATTCTCATAGGAAACATGGAATGTGTCCTGGATACAGACCTTGAAACTTAAGAGATGAGCCATCCTTGCCCCCTCATTGTTTTTCACGCTGTAGGTTATGACTCTTTAGTGAGCCATAAAATTAAGGATTGTAAACATTTAAAAAAAAAAAGAACATAATGGATAACCTCAGAGTATTTCACAGATAGAAAGAATGAGTGCTGTGAAATTTCGCATGTGTGTATGGAGTGGCAATGGCAAATGTATTGTGAGTCATACTTTAAAGAGCTTGACAGTCTTCAGTCTAGTGGGAATGGTTCCTGGAGCTTGTGTCAGGCTGAATTTTGTCTGGGCGATGGTACTATCAAGGCCAGAGGAGTGTGGAAATCATCACAGAGACTGAATATCTGTCTCTGCCACTGTGCAACCCAGAGACAGGGAAGAAAGTGAATTTTTTAAGACCTGTGCAGCTCCTCTGCAACAGATGGGGAGTGAAGTGGAAGGCATTTAGTCAAATAGGCCATCTCTGGATGTCTCTGGAGATTGGGAACGGCAGCCTACAACAACGAGATTTATGAACAGCACAATTACCTCTCTCCTCCTGAGCAGGCAGCTGCCGTGCGGATGAGCCTGGGCTTGGCCTACTGAGCTTTTGGTAATGAGTTAAGGCACTGCTTGGTGGGGTGACTGCAAAAAGCATTTTGCTGTTCACATACACACACATGCACACATGGATGCACATGTTCCCAGGGCAAGGCACGCCCTGGCAAGAGGGTCTCATTTGAACAACGGATGGCCACTTCTCCCAAATCCACTTATGACTGCTTATTAGGCAGCAGCATGCCTAATTTAGGGAAAATGATTTTCGACTGGAAATTTTAATTAATGGTGAAATGAAGTGTGAGTCTGGAAAAAAGAATAATGTTTCTGACTGGTCTACTCTTGGGTAAATTTGTACACTTACCCTGGTGGCTCTTGGTTCTGCGGAAGACACACTGTTCTGGACGTTAGAGAGAACCTGCATTGTGTTCTGGTTCTGACACTGATTTTCTGGGTGCTTTTCCCCTCCTGGGATCTCCAATAGTTTATGTCTAAATGAGGAGTCATTAGCAATGGTCTCTGAGGAAAGGCAGAGTTAAGTAAGACCTCAGCCTGAGGTCAGGCACATCTAGGTTTAAATTCTGGGCCACTGCATGGTAGTTGCATAATCTTAATTAGGTCACATGACCTCTCTGAGCCTCAGTTTTCTCATCTGTAAGAAGGAGCCTCTAAGATTAGCTACCTGGCATGGTTTTGCAAGGATTAAATTACCTGACGTTTGCCAAGTTCTTGGTATAGTGCTTGACCCGACTAGGTTCCCAGAAGGTGTTAGTCATTATCGTAATTGCTTTCTAGGGTTTCAGAATCCAACATTTCATAGAAAAATAAGGCTCTGTTTCCTTTTTTACTCACCGTGATAGTAACAACAAAAGATAATAATAGCTTTATTTTCGAGTGCTTCCTCTGATCCAGGCACTATTCCAGTTTACTTGACAAATGTTATATGTTGAGATCTTTATGGTAACCCCACAAGGGAAGTCCTGGTATGACCCCCACTCTATAGATGGAAAATAAATGGAGGCAGCATGAAGTGAATGAGTTAGCTTGGGTTCTATAGCTTGTAGGTGATAGAACCCAATTGTCCAACCAGCCAGTCCGAGCTCCCACTTATAACCACAGCCCTGTGCCATCTCTCGTGTTTAGCTGTATTTCTGGAACTCAGATCTGGTTCTCTCGACTTTGACTCTTGTTGAGACACCCAAAACATTGAAGTTGTGGACATACATTATCAGCCAGTTCATCAGGGAAGACTGGTGATGCATGGACTACAGGCATTTATGGGGGGCTTGAGAGCCGAGTGCTGTGCATCCCTGAAAGCTAAAGATCAACAAGGACTCTGGCTCGACAAGTATTCATGGAGCCTACCATACGCTGGCCATTATGCCTGGGATATGTTAGGCACTAGATAAATATTGCCTTCAGGAGGCAATGAATGACTGAATGGAGGATGAATAAATGGCAATATATAGTCATTTTCTGGGTGAGGTGAAGGTATTTATAAATGGAGTTCAGAGAAGGGAGTGATTGGTGGGGATCATAGAAAATTTCATCACAAAGTAGATAAATGGACTGGACAAAGGTAGTACCTTAAATTCAACTCATTCAGCATTTCTAAGCACTGACTGTGTGCCTAACACTGTGCTAGTCTCTATAACGGCGCTGAAAAATTCAACTTCACAAATACCTATGGAGCACCCAGCTAGCCCCTGTGCTAGAATCTGAGCAATAGTACAGAAGAAAACATGCTGTGTCCACCTTCCTGGAACTCACAGATCAGCTGAGGATATGATTAAGTAGAAAGAGAGACCAAAAATAAGCATTTTGTTGCCATTCTGCCTTAATGCATGCATGTGTTCAACTCCTAACACCAGACAAAATGATCACTAATTTCTTATTCTCTCCTCCCTTCTCCTCCTTTTCCTTCTCTCTCTTTCTCTTCCTCTCCTTCCCTCTCCAGTTTCAGAGACCTCATGACTATTCCCCACCTTTTCGATTTGGGACAGTCCCTAATGGAAGCACGGAGAGAAACATTCGGAATAACTACCCCTACATGCATCAGTACATGACCAAATTTAATCAGAAGGGAGTAGAGGATGCCTTGGTCAGCCTGAAAACGGGGTAAGGATGGTGGTTTCCTTTTCTCCACAGGTCTGCTGGCGATAAACCTTACAGAAATTGACTCTCGGCGTGCCTCAGTTCTTATCTACTCCCATTTTTGTATTTCTGGAGAGTGACTGCAGTCCAGATGGGCCCCAGTTGAGGGCTGTTTTGTTAATCTAATGAACATCCCAGGTTTCCTTCTGAGTTTGGGTAAGAAAAAGCAAATCCAGGATGCTTTGAAATACACAGAACCAGAAAGGTTTCTTAAACTGATAAAGAAGTTTGTCCGACTCCATAGGATATTTTAACCAAATAGAAACATCCAAGACAAAGATTTTTATCCGATTTTAGGTAGGAGGTTTTCTGGGAGTGGAGAGGAGTATCTTGCTGACAGGAGCTTTATGAAATAACTAATTCTATAATATTGATGAAAAGAAAGAAAAGATGGGAGAAAGCAATGAGAACTCAAATCATTCAAGTTACAGCTGGCATTCTTGTCTATGTGTTGGTATCGTGGAGTGTAACACAGTCTCCATAGCTGAAGCTATGAAGAAAAGATAGCACCGGGGTTGGGAATGTAGACTTTGGAGAGAGAGTTTCTCAGACCTCATAGCCTCATACCTAAGATGGGAATAATACTAGTACCTAAGAGAGATAATTTGATGGAAAGTATTTTGGATGGGAAATAGATAGTATCTAAATGTTAGTGTTGTTATTTATTGTAAAGGCTAAATTCGATTCCATGGACTCTTCTAAAAAGTCAGGAATGCATGAAATCCATTTTAGAAAGGATCAAATTCAATAAAAATGATTTTATCTTAAATCAGGGAGTTGTTTAATAAGAGGATTTCGATTATCCAGAAAATTAGCTCATATAGGGCATTTCAGTTGTCACAGATTCCTGCATGGAAATGTGACTGCAGGTGCAGTCTCCTTGCAGCATAATAAATAGCCTCCTCTTCGGCTGTTCCGCAAGCCCATTGTGAAGGCCTTGATGCTGGCTTTGTGTCTGGTAGGGGGAGACAGAGGCATCTCTAAAGCATCAAAGCCCGGATTTCTGCATAATTCCCCAGTAGCTTAGCTGTGAGGATTCTGTCCTTTCAGTCTGTGCCTTTGGAATCTCTTTGGCATCTCAGCAGGGTCTGGGAGAGCATTTATTTAGAAGTTGAGTCTGTGATTTCTCAAAAACTCATTCCCATAATGCTCATTCTGGCCTGGAATGATTTTTTTAAACTTTTGAAGTATAACAAAAATGCAGAAAATTCACAGATATTAAATATGGTGCTTTAAGGCTTTGCACAAACTGACCATCCAGGTCATCACTCCCTGGAACCCCACCCCACACCCTCTTCCAGTCAAAAAGTCAGTATCTTCTACTGACCACCTGCACTTCTAAAGCCATAGATTCTTAGTGCCTGCCATTTTAACATATAAATAAAGCCATACTCTTTTCTTTTTTGTCTTCTTTGGCTTAACATTCTGTTTGCAACATTGTTGCCTGTAATTTAGGTTCTTTCATTCTCATTGCTGTATAGAGTTTCAATGTTGGAATACACCACAAATGGATGTCTCTCTTCTAATCTTGAAGAACATTTGGGTAATGTCCTATTTTGGGGGTTATTATGCATAATGCATCTTTTGTTAATGAAAGAGCCCATTTCTTTTGATATGTATCAAAGGCTGCAACTGCTGAGCCATAGAATATTTGTGTATTTCACTTTAGCAGATGTCCGAAAAGATCAATTGTTGATGACTTTACAGTTTAGCCATGGGTTTGGGATTTTTGTTTGTTTGTTTCCACTGTGGTCTTTTAATAAATATATGCTGTTGTTTTGGACAGACCATGAGCACAAATGCGGATGATAATGGTTAGAGATGATGGTTGATGCCTAGCTGGCTTTCTCTCCCTCCATTTATTACCCAGAGCACAAAATGGATTTTTTTTTCTTTTCAATCTTTTTTAAAATATAATAGCAAAAAAAGAGGAGAGAAATGGAAACGATTCGTGGCCATAAATTGTACAAATTGTTTTTTGGAAGCCATATAATAATTACAACATCCATCTTAGAAAACTTGGGCAGATGGCAGATTCGCTCTATACTCAATCTCCTATGTGCGAGATGCTTTGCATTGTTACTTTAAACTCAGAAACTAGAGCTGAAGGAGTGCAAGTCTTTTTTTTGAGACGGAGTTTTGCTCTTGTTGCGTAGGCTAGAGTGCAATGGCGCAGTCTTGGCTCACTGCAACCTCCTTTTTCCAGGGTCAAGCGATTCTCCTGCCTCAGTCTCCTGAGTAGCTGTATTTTTGTACAGATGGGGTTTGACCATACTGGCCAGGCACGTCTTAAATTCCTGAGCTTGGGTGATCCACCTGTCTCGGCCTCCCAAAGTGCTGGGATTGCAGGCGTGAGCCACCATGCCTGGCTGCAAGTGTTTTTTAAAGAAATAACTCAATATATCCTTAGGGATGAGAGCATAGCAGTATTCATTCCTGGAGATTTAATTTCATTGGCGTTAATGTTGGGGAAAACTGCATACATGTTTAACAGGCTCCTTAATTATTTAAATAAAATAAATTACTATTTTTTTTTCAGAGAGGGTCTCACTCTGTCACCCAGGTTACAGTACAGCAGTGAAATCATAGCTTACTGCAGCGTCAACTTCCTTGGGCTCAGGTGATCCTCCAGCTTTCTGAGTAGCTGGAACTACAGGCATGTACCACCACACCTGGCTAATTTTTGTGTAGAGATGAGGTTTTGCCGTGTTACGCAGGCTGATCTCAAATTCATAAGGCTCAAGCCATTCTCCTGCCTCAGCCTCTCACTGTGCTGGGATTACAGGAGTGAGTCACTATACCCGGCCTAAATTAAATTTTGAATAGATAAGGTATTTATATACTTCAAAAATAAAAAAGCACATAAAAAGAAAAACAGTGAAAAGTTTTCCCTCCACACTATTCCTCATCTCATACCCCTCCATGGTAACCACATTTACTGTGTATCCTTCCAATATGTTCTTCTGAATCTTTCTATATTAATGCATAAAGAGCCACAAAGTTTTTTTATAGAGTCATAATCTTTCATCATGCAAATGTACCGTATTTTATTTGGTCAGGCCTCTATTGTTGGTCATTTAGGTTGTTTCTAATCTTTTGCTATTGCAAACAAAGCCGCAGTGATCATCTTTGGGTTGCATCACATTCAATGCAGAGTAAATTTCTGTAAAGAGTGGGTCATAGTTGCAATTTTAACAGATATTGCTAAATCTCCCTTGAAAGGGAATTCAGATTTATCCCATCAGAGTATGAGACAGCTTATTTCTCCAAAGTTTTGTCAATATGATGTATAATTAATCTTTCAAAATTTTGCTAATAGGTAAAAAGTATGCTGAGATATAAATTTGTACTTATTTTCAGTAAATTTTGACCATATTTATATACATGATAAAAAGCCATTGGCAATTCCTTTTTTACTTTTATTAATATTTCTACTGGCTTGTTGGTCTTTTTCTTATTAATTTATATATTAGACAGATGAGCCTTTTATTTGTGATGTGATTCCAAATATTTTTCCTATTTCTTTTGTTGCCTTTTGAGCTTGCTGATGTTTTATTGCCATGCAGATTTAATCTTTTTTATAGTCAAATATAGCAACCATTTTCTTATGGCTTTTGAATTTGAGACATAATTCAAAAGTCTTCATCACTCTGTATTACAAGATAATTATCTCGTGTTTTCTTCTATTTTGGTTGCATTTTTTAGTATTTGGAATTTTTCTTGGTGGATGGTATGAGACATGACACCAGCTTCTCAGATGATTATGAAAACCAAAATATGAGAATTAATTACCCCCACAGAACTGCACCAAGATCTGATAAACTTTGTGTTGGTTGTGTTTTCTCAGCATCCCACTACGAGATTGCGGTCTTTCAAGTGTCTACTTCACCACACTAACAGGTCTTTTCCTTCCTTTCCACATCTCTTGTTTCCTTTTTAAATTTTTTATTATGAAATATTTTGCTGTTTAGGGAATAATAGTAATACAATGAAATCTTCATGTACCTACCACCGAGCCTTAAAAAAAAAATAGTCATTCTCGTCCTTCACAACGTCCAGCATCTGTAGAAGCTTCCATCCCTCTGGAAGATTGTGGAAGGTAACCTCATCTGCTCCTGAATTGCTCAGCTTTAGAACATTCCCCAAACACCCTAGAATCTGGCAGGCCTTGACTCAGAGCATCCAGAGCATGCGGCTCAGCTACTGGGTCTCACTGTTCCACCCACACGTCTCAGGAACATCTGCTGCCTAGCAAAGCCACGTGCATGCACACCAGGGTCAGGGAAATTGCGGGTTATAATTTTATGGGAGAGTCTTGAACACCAGACGGGCTTTGGATTACAGCCGAGTGACTGTCCCAGCTGGGTTTGAGTCTGGGCTCAGGAGTTAGCTAGATGTGTCCTGAGGCGAGTCATGTCACCTCTCCAAGTCACTTTCTAGTTTCCTCATCTAAGAAGTGAAATGGTTGAATTCTTTGGTCTCTGAACTAGTTCTGAGATTTTTTTGTCAAACACTTGTGAAAACTCAGATAAATCACATATAAAACGACTGTTAGTTTTGCAGAAAGGATTTAGAATCATGCCCCAAATTGAGTGCCTCCATGCCTGGCCAATGGACCAATTGTATCTGAATCACGTGATTACCTGTTAAAATGCAGATTCTTTGGCCCAGCACAAGGCTTTCCCTCTAGGTATAGAGCCTGTGAAACTTCATCATAATAAACATCACCCCCCAACATGCCACACCACGTGATTTTGAGACACACGAATATTTGAGAACTACTGTTTGAGAAGTCCAACCTACTATTCATTGTGCAACTGAGCCGAGAACTATTTTAAAGGAGTTCGATAAACACATTTTATTGGGATAGGCATATACAAAGCAGACAAACCAAATGCTTGTCTCTGGAATCCATAATTTTTTGAAGAAAGGCATAGGCAGAGAAAAGCTTGAAAGCTTAGTTTTACTGTTTATCAAAATTCATAATAAAAGGAGATAAAGTAATTATCAGACAAATCTGTGAGAAAAGAGGGTTTGACATGTAAACATCAAAAGAGATGGGATTTTTCAGGCACAGATCTGCTGTGCCTTGTGGGACTCTTGTGAACCAAAGGTGGACGAGCATCAGTAACCCTAGGTTTCTAGACTAATGCTTCTCAAGCCTAGCCTGAGTCTGAATCAGAATAGGTGCTAATAAAAATGTAGATTGCTGAGCCCCACCGAGCCAGTTGAATCAGAAACTCTGTAGGGAAGGGTCTGAAGATCTGCATGGTTTAAGGAGCTCTTCAGGTGACTCCGATATGCCCTAATCAAATTTTAAGAACATCCGCTCTAGAAGAGGGAACTGAAGCTGAAATGAGTGGAGACAGATTTAGATTTACAAATGCTCAGTCATCAGAAGCTGATGTTCTCCAAGCCGTTTTGGCACAGGGGCAAAACTGCAAGCATCGCACTTATGCCAGATTTAAATTAAACAACGTCCCTAGAACTCCAAAGAGTCTAATATTTCATGGTGGGATCATTTGTGTTTTAACTGGTTTTCATGTACAATTCTGGGTGTATACATTTACGGAAAAGTCTCAATTTTCTTAGAAGCCTCAGTTTTCAGGATCCCCAGTCCCCTGTGCAATTTCATTGTCAGCTCTACAATATCAGGAAACAGGCAGGTCTCTGTTGGTTTCCTTTAAGTGTAGTAGTTGCAGAGAATTGGAAGGGAGGATTGTCGTTTTCTCCCCCATATTTTTTATTGTGATAAAATATACATAGCATGAAATTTGCCATCTTCACATTTTTAAGTGTACAGTTCAGTGGTATTAAATACGTTCATAATGTGGTACAACCATTACCACCATCTGTCTCTAAAGGTCTTCTTTATCTTGTAAAACTGCAGCTCTCTACCCGCTAAACAAAAACTTCTCAACCTCCTAGCCCCTGACAATCACCATTCTCCACGTTTTGTCTTTATGATTTTGACTACTCTAAGTACCTCATCTAAGTGGAATCATACAGTAGTAGTCTTTTTGTGACTAGCTTATTTTGCTTGGCATAATGTCCTCTATGTTTTAATATGTGTCAAAATTTTATTCTTTTTTAAGGCTAAACAGTATTCCATTGTATTCAGGCACCACATTTTTGCTCATCCATTCATCTTTCAGTGGACACTTGAGTTGTCTCAACATCTTAATTATTTTGAATAAGGCTTCTATGAACATAGATATGTGAATATATTGTTGAGACTCTGGTTTTATTTTTTGACATATATGCAGAAGTGAAATAATTGGATCATACAGCAATTCTATTTTTAATGATTGAGAAACCACCATACTGTTTTCCACAGTCCCATTTACATTCTCACCAACAGTGCACAGGGGTTCCAAGTTCTCTACATCCTCACCAATACTTGTTGTTTTCTGTTTTTCTAATAGAAGCCATCCTACTGGGTATGAGGTGGTATCTCAGTATAGTTTTGATTTGTACTTACCTAATGATTAGTGGTATTGAGTGCTTTTTACCTGTTTATTGGCCAATTGTATTTCTTCTTTTTAGGAGCGCATATGCAATTCTTTTGGCCACTTTAAAATTGGGTTTTTTGGGCTTTCCTCATTTTTGGGGGGGGGGGGTTGTTGTTAGGTTTTAGGAGTTCTGTATATAGTCTGGATATCAATCCCTTATCAGATATACAATTTGCAAATATTTTTTCCTATTCTATGGATTACCTTTTTATGTTCTAGTTATTACACTGATAGTGTCTTTTGATGCACATTTTAAAAAAGATTTAGGGAGTGTTATCTTTTGACCAATAAATACTTTTCTAAAAGGCTTGGGTTGTCCTCAGTGACGTGTCTATAAAAACAATAGAACAGTGTAGTCGCATCTCCCTGCATGTCTTTGAAATGTCTTCATAGAAAGTTTTGCATTGAAAAACAAATAAGCATTGAATTTCTCTCCTAGAGCACAAGTTTGCAAAGCCTGTGGGACTTAGGAATGCACATTTTTATTAGCACTTCTAGTGATTGGGATGCAGGTAATTCATAGCTTTGGAAGGTTAGTTAGTTAAATATTGAGAGATGGAGTTCTGTAGTGAGCAGACAGGACAAGGAAGAGGAAGGATATTTCAGAAGGAGGGTGCCAGATAGGTGGAGGTGTGGAAAAATGTGAGTTTAGGTTTAGGCATATTAAACTGGAAGTGCCTTTCAGATACCATCATCATATGTCCAGGCATCTTTGCACTTAATGCGACCTTACAGTTAGTGAGCTGCAGCCCTGAGCACTTCATGTGCCTAATTTCAGTTAATCCTCACAACATCCCTATGATCTGGGTACCATTAATATCCCTTTTAAGAGATGAAGAATCTGAAGCTCAACAATGTTAATGTAATTACCCAGTAGGCTATTCACCTAAGTAACTACATTGCAGAATTATTAAGTATAGAAGTTAGGCTTACTTCCCCGCTTGGAAATAAGCAGTTAGAAATATGGGGTTATGGTTCAGGAGAGAATTGAAAACTAACATTCTATATTATATATGTGCATATATATGATAGAGTACATATCATATTAATTGATGATCTGAGAGTTGATAAAATCACAGCATGATTATTTCTATCCTCAAAAGAAGCTGGTTCGGGGATATTGGCATTCCCAAGGCAAAGGTAAACCAGAAGAGTATAAGATCTTCACTGGAGTTCAGTTGCTATGCAAAGCAAATTTTTTCAAAGATGCCATTTAAGCAGGTTTTATTTGCTGTATTTTATCAGTCAAACAGAATCAAACACAAATGGTTCATTTCCAGCTGCTGAATTCGAAAGCGGGCATAGACATCAGGGTTCAGCAAGCTGTTCTAAATGGGATAGTGTCATCTCCAGAGAAAATCAGATCGACAATGACCTGGTTTCTGAGATCCACCCCCACACTGCAAACAAAGCTCAAAAATAATTGCTACCACATCATAGGGTTAGTAAGTTTTTTCCTTAATAAAAACTCAAGAAAGTACAGACATCGTTTCTTTTTTTTTTTTTTTCTGTACTTGGAGTTATTTCCTTGTAAACTCGGTTAAAATAATATTAAAAGATTTTCAAGGCCATCTATAAAAATTTTTTAAGTAGAAAAAAATGTGGAGGGTGTTAAAGTAAGATTATAATTCTTTAAGCTTAGAGATGGAAAAAGAGATGAAAAATGCAGATGAAAAAGAAATATATCAAAATGTTATCAGAGATGCTGCTAGGTGATTGGGATGATGGAATTTATATCCTTTTACATTTCAGAAAATTTCAGCAACACAATATAACTTGCAATAACTAGAAAAAAGTTTCTTCTGATTACAATTCTTTATTTTTTCCTGCGTTTCATTCTTGTTTGGCCAACGCGTATATACAATTCATACAAGTTGAATCAGTACATGTGCAAATTTGTTTTGCTTTTCTCAATTAAAGCATATAGCTCTGCTGTTTAGTTTCCACATTTAAGGACCACATGATAGTTCATTGAGCTAGAGGGATATTAATTAATTTAGCTTTTACTTCATTCTGTTTTCATCACACCTTAACTAGCACTGAAGGGCACTACAAGAAATAGTTATTTTTGAAAAGGTTGCTGATACGGTTGTTAAAGGACAGCTTGTGGAGAATGTCATCCTGTGCCAGCCCTCACTTCTGTCCATGAAGAGCAATTGCTTTGTTCTGTTTGAGGGATGCTTTCATCTTGTGAACAACACAATTCTTGTAACAACGTATAATTTTCTAGTTTTCTTTTTGCTTGGACAACGGCACAATTCAGAGCTTAATGTGTGATTCTTCTTTCACGATTGTGAAGCCTGTGGCCTGAATCTTTGTTTGCTGACTTTCCCTAAGGCCTAGCTACTATTCCACATCTGAATTCATTCAACTCCAATTACTTTATCCATATGTGTAAACCTTTTTCTATTCCAGTGAGTGTGAACCACCTGAATTGTTTTGGAAACAAAACAAGGTATTTCTTTTTCCTTTCTTTCTTTTTTGTTTTTGTTTTGAGACAGAGTCTTGCTCTGTGGTCCAGGCTGGAGTGCAGTGGCAGGATCTCAGCTCAGTGCAACCTCTATCTCCCAGGTTTAAGTGATTCTCATGCCTCAGCCTCCCATGGTGGGATTGCAGGGATGGACCACCATGCCCGGTTAATTTTTGTATTTTTAGTAGAAATGGGGTTTCGCAATGTTGGCCAGGCTGGTCTTGAACTCCTAGCCTCAGGTGATCCTTTCCTGCCTTGGCCTCTCAAAGTGCTGGGATTACAGGCATGAGTTACTGTGCCCGACCCAAGTGAGATATTTCTAACAAATACCATTTATTGGGAGCTTGCCTAAGTGCCAGGTACTGTTTTCAATGCTTTGCCTCCATTATCTAATTTAAACATCATGACAACCCTATACAATGGTGACTATCACGATTTTCATCCACCATTGAGGAAACAGGCATTGAGAGATGAAGCAGAGTGTCTGGGATCAATCTTACTGCATAGCCCATGCTTTGAGTCACAACATAAATAAAATGAAAAATATGACCGTTCTCATATTATTCCACAATTAAGGTCATTTCTAATTGCCCACCACTATACAAAATCTAGTACCAAGTTTGTTCATATTTTTACTTTAAAAGGTCTCTTTTTTTCTTTAAAATCTTTATTACTGTTTCAAAAGGGATATTTCTTCTTCCTTTGAGATGAGGAAAAGAAATGAATGCATGGAGCGAGAGGGTGGAGGAAATAAATTCCTTCGATTCCAGCCAAACCACAGGAAGAACATGGTCAGAAAATTTCTCCTGGGGAAGAACTGTTAAGAAGCAGGAACTCCCTGGCAGGTCCTATATCCTTAGGGATCACCTCTTGTTGTTTGTTTGCTTGTTTGTTTGTTGGTTGGTTTTGAGACAGTCTCACTCTGTCATCCAGGCTGGAGTGCTGTCACGTGATTTTGGCTCACTGCAACCTCTGCCTACTGAGATCAAGCGATTCTCCTGCCTCAGCCTTCTGAGTAGCTGGGACTACAGTTGTGGGCCACCATGCCCAGCTACTTTTTGTAGAGCCAGGGTTTTACCATGTTGGCCAGGCTGATCTTGGACTCGTGACCTCGGGTGATCGTCCTGCCTTGGCCTCCCAAAGTGCTAGAATTATAGGTGTGAGTTATCACGCCCAGCCTAAGTCAGGTATTTTCTACCTAACAGAGACCATTTATTGGGAGCTTATCTAAGTGTCGGGTACTTGGTTTTTTTTTTTGTTGTTTTTTTTTTTTGAGATGGAGTCTTGCTCTGTCACCCAGGCTAGAGTGTACTGGCATGATCTTGTCTTACTGCAATCTCTGCCTCCCAGGTTCAAGTGATTCTTGTGTCTCAGCATCCCAAGTACTGAGACCACAGATGTGCACCAGCATGCCCAGCTAATTTTTGTACTTTTAGTAGAGATGGGGTTTCATGACATTGGCCAGGCTGGTCTCAAACTCCTGACCTCAAGTGATTTGCCTGCTTCAGCCTCCCAAAGTGCTGGAATTACAGGCATAAGCCACCGCGCCTGGCCTACCTCTTGTTATTGCTTGCTGAGCTCACATGGGAACTTCAAACATGTGATCTCATTTCCTCCTGATTCAAATCTACCAGACAGTCTTTTTCTCGGTTTATGGAGGCGGATACTGAAGTTCAGGCAGAAGCCACAGCTTGTCCAAAGGTTAACTAACATCTAGTGAGTAGCAGAGCCAGCATTCAGTTGAAAACCCAACATCTCTTTTGACCCATGATGTTGTGCTAAGCTTCTGCTTGTCCTGAGAAGGGAATAGCTCTGGCAAGAGTTGTACCCATCTGTTACAAGGTCGCGGGGTGAGGAGCTCGGAACTTGGTGCTCTTGCCAATAAAACATCTCAGATTTGGAATAGCTCAGCTTCCTTTCTCCCCACAGTAAAATTATAAACATAGCTCCACTGACCCAGGTGCTAAAATGTTCATGGTGTTAAAGTATCAGCCCTTGCCTCAGGGAGGAGTGAGTTTTCCTGGCACTGGGCTCACTCAGGTCACAGAAAGCCTTTAGCACAGATTAGGAGACACTGTTTGCACCCCATGGAAAGTGCCCAGGGCCAACCCCAGACAGCTGCCTCTTCCTGAGCAAGCCCTGCCTCCTTCCTCCCATAGAGAAATGCGGGTGGAAGAGTGATAGGAACTCAGATTCTGCACCTTCTGGTGTCCCCACTGAAGCAGTTTCCTTGAGTGGCCATAACAAATGACTGCAGATACGGTGCTTGCAACAACAGAATTTTATTCTCTCAGTTCTGGGGACCAGAAGTCCAAAATCAAGGTGTCAGCAGGGCCTTGCTCCCTCTGAAGGCCCTAAGGGAGGGTCGTTCTTTGCCTCCTCGTTTCTGGTGCCTCCAGGTGTTTCTTCATTTGTGGCTGCATCTCTCCAATATCTGCCTCACTCCATGCCAGTAGGTTTTTTTGGTGGGGATAGAGTCTGGTTCCTTCGTCAAGGCTGGAGTGCAGTAGTGTGATCTCAGCTCACTGTAAACTCCGCCTCCCGGGATCAAGCAATTTTCCTGCCTCAGCCTCCAGAGTAGCTGGGATTACAGGCGTGTGCTAGCACGCCCAGCTAATTTTTGTATTTTTAGTAGAGATAGGGTTTCAACATGTTGGCCAGACTGGTCTCAAACTACCCTCCTTGGCCTCCCAAAGTGTTGGGATTACAAGCATGAGACACCAGCTTGGCCCCGGGAGCTTTTTTAAGTGCATTACCTATAACTCTTCATTCGATCTTTACAGCTTCTCCACGAGGTCAGCATGCCTAGCATCTCCACTATACAGACAGGTTAAGTCATGACACAGGCACAGTGCTGGTAAGCTTCAGAGCTGGGACGTCAACTGGCTCTAGAAGCTGTGCCCTTAACTATTATGCTATATTGTTTCTTATTAAAAAATATATCCACATTTTAAAACAAATATAAAAATACAGATAAATAAGTATTCCTTTGGTTTGGCATCTCAATGCCAAAGTGTTGTCTGTTTGATGTACGTTCCATTTCTCCCAGACTTTCATTATATACGTTTGCATTTTTTTTTTTTTGAGACTGAGTCTTGCTCTGTTGCCCAGACTGGGGTGCAGTGGCATGATCTTGGCTCACTGCAACCTCCGCCTCCCAGGTTCAAGTGATTCTCCTGCCTCAACCTCCCGAGTAGCTGGTACTACAGGGGCACACCATGACACCCAGTTATTTTTTTGTATTTTTAGTAGAGATGGGGTTTCCCTATGTTGTCCAGGATGGTCTTGAACTCCTGACCTTCAGTAATCCACCCACTTTGGCCTCCCAAAGTGCTGGGATTATCAGCATGAGCCACCACATCTGGCCTGCATTTGCATTTATTAATATGTCCACACATAAGAATAAAATCTCATTCTGTGGAATGTTATCAGACTCTATGGGATATGTCACAGTTTGATTTTCAGTGAACAATATGTTTTGGAGAGCTTTCCATTTTTTGCCTTCATTCTCTTTGACTGCTGGAAAGAATTCTATGATATGTATACATCAGAGGGTTTTTTTAAATGCATTTTCTTCTTACTAGGCTTTTTGAGGGGTGGGATGAGGGCTCTCAGCCATATGGCTGTGTACTTCTACAAGTGGTTTTCTAGGAATGAAAGCAGGACATAGAATTTCCAGGTGCAAGTGTTTATATTTTCTTGAAGCCTTCAAACTTACATAGTCAATTTATTTGATTTGATTATTTATATATTTTCTAAGTAGGCTCTTACTGCAGAGAGTGGATTTTGGAGTAAGAGATTCCTACTTTAACATTCTCTGTCTAATACCATCTCTGTGATCTTTGGCAAATTAAATAACCTCTCTGAGCCTGTTTCCCACATGTGTAAAATCCTATTTTCTGGATTTCCTCTGAGAAGTAACTAAGTTGACTTATGAAGTACCCTGTATTCTACTTAATACATAATAGCATTTTCACAAATCTCAATATTTTTCTGAATCTCTCTTTCACTCTCATGTTTTCTGGCCCCTGAGAGTCCCTGTCTTTCAGTCCTTGTGTGTGACAAGTTTCACGGTGTCATTGCCACCACTAACAGTATGATGGGATGCTTAAAGTCTAGGCATCCTGGATTTGAATTTCCACTCCAGTAACATCCAGTGTTGGGACCTTGGACAAGTTAATTAACATCTTAGACTCCAGTTTTCCACTTTTATAAGATTATACTAATTGTGCTGCCTTCTCTTAGAAATGCATTATAAAGATTAAGTGAGATACTCAGGCAGAGTGTAGTGTCCAGCACATAGTAAATGTTCAAGAAAACTCTGAACAAAGAAAACCTTTTTGAGTCATCTTTATAATATTATAATAATCATATGCTTCATGAAATCTACAGCAGAATGGTTAGCTCTGACCTCAACCCTTGAAAAATAAAATCTAAGAAGCTCTGTAAGGAGTAACATTCCATAAAGAACTAATACTGTTCCTATGTCAGAACATGAGTTTTGATGAAGAGAAAAACAGCATTTGCATAGTGCTTTGCAATTCACCAAATTTATAGCTGTTACTTCATTCAACCAGTGCATAAACATAGGAGAGAGATTATATTTTCCTTCCTGTCAGATGGGGAAATCAAGTCTTAGAGAAATATTTAGACTTGCCCCACTTTCCATAAAGTGTGCGAAGCTAGTTTATTCTAGCAGAGGCCTTGCAATGGGGGAGGCTTGCAATGGTGTCCTGAAGGCACAATGCTCTGGTGAGTGACAGACTAGTCTGGAAACATTGACTCTGTGGAATACCTTGGGCAGAGATCTCTGGGCCTCAGTGTCCTCATCTGAAAAATGAAGAAACTGGATTACATACTCCCTCAACTCCTTGTACATAGTCAGTTTGAGTCCAGTGTTAAATTTAACAGAAACAAAGTACTTATAGCTAGATGGATTTGCACTATCATTTCAATCCTTCCCTATCTTTGAAATTAGCAGCCAATAGACAAATTGTGTACATTCCATCTCTTGGGTATGCTCTTCTCTCTCTCTCTCTCTCTCTCTCTCTCTCTCTCTCTCTCTCTCTATCTCTATCTGTCTCTCTATCTCTCTCTATATTGGTCCATTTTCACACTGCTGATAAAGACATGCCTGAGACTGGGTAATTTATAAGGAAAAAGAGGTTTAACAGACTTACAGTTCCACGTGGCTGGAGAGGCCTCACAATCATGGCAAAAGGTGAAAGTCGTGTCTTACATGGTGGCAGGCAAGAGAGAATGAGAACCCAAGTGAAAGGGGAAAACCCTTCTAAAACCATCAGATCTCATGAGACTTATTCACTACCACAAGAGCCGTATGGAGGAAACTGCCCCAGTGATTCAATTATCTCCCACTGGGTCTCTCCCACAAAACATGGGAATTATGGGAGCTACAAGTCAAGATAAGATTTGGGTTGGGACACAGCCAGACCATATTATTCTCCTTCACACTCCCTCCCCATCACCTTCTTCTATCCTCTTTCTCTCTTCCCCCCTTTTTTCTCTTAGTTTCTTGCTATTAATATATCTCACTTTTTATTCTCTCCCTCTCTGTACCTTACCACTATCTCTTTCTCCTTTGTTTCCGTTCCTCATTTTCTCTTTCTCATCTTTTCTTCTTTCTCTCTGTCTCTGTCTTCCTGTTTTGATTGGTACCTGCTTCCATCTGAATCTCTTCCTCCTCCCTCTTTCTCTTCCTCCCTTCTATCCTCTCCCATTCTCTGCTTCTTTCTGCCTCTGTTTTACAAAATCACTCAGGATTTTTTCTCAGCTAAAAAAATAAATATTAATTATTCATCTTTTTTGTCCAATTCACAGTGAATATTATTGGTAGAAATAACCCACACAAAATAAACTGACAAGAGCTAAAAAGCACACAGGGTGAAATTTGTTATTGACTAAAAATCCATAGATGACTCAAATCTTCTTAGCTAATTTTGGATCTCTGTACAATTTTGACCCAGGGAGAATTGGATTTAGTGGAAATAATCACCACAAAAGAAAACTCAAAATGGCAGAAGTTATAAATTAGTAAAATTTGTTGTGGTCCAAATGCTGATCGATGAACCAAATATTTATAAAATTTAAACAGAGAAGAATTGACCCCAGTAAAAATGTTTCCAAAGAAAATTGGAAACAATTTAACTATGCTATGCAAGACATCGATTGAGGAATTAAATTAGCTTAATGGAGTTTGCTTTGAAAAACGCTTTCTTCATGAAAATTAATCAATGTCGGTATAATTCTGACTTTAGAGTTTGTATTCACAAACTCAGAATCAAAATGTGATTCTAGGCCATTTTCCCAAAGCCAATTTTAGACCATCCTTCGCTGATGGCAGATTGCCTCTGTGTTGATTGAGTGTCTCTTGCCCAAGAAAACAGTTTCAAAGGTTGTCATGCCTCAGTGGTACCATTTTTGGGGATCATGAATGCCCTTCCCTAACCAATAGCCCTGAGTCTGGGTACCCAGTGGTGATCCACACCTCCACTGCTTCTCTGTATAATGATACTACCACTGCCAGTCAATCTCCTAAATTCTACCAGTATCTGTAATTACAAACAAAACACCTTCACTTCCATTTTAATCCATCCAATAGCCAGCCCTGTAATAAGGTATTATTTCCCATCTTACAGATGAGAAAACTGAAGCTCAGAGAGGTCCCATGACCAGGTTTCACTCATGGAGCTGGTGAAGGTGTATCTGAATTGTGTTCCCTGTTCCGCAGTTTCCCAGATAACGCCAACTGACCTCACGTGCTAATGTGTTTCTCTTTCTGGCAAGGGTTTGGTTTGACCTGAAAAAAATACATTCAGTTATCATCAAAGAGATGTTTTAATTTTCAGTAACACACACATGTGCACACACACACACACACACACATGCACATGTGCACACTCTGGTTTCATTAATTCATCAAAACAAGCAGTGTCTTGTTAAAGGCTTCTTGAATGTTAATGAATGAATAATTAACTTTAACTATATAATTAGCCTTTAAATGTGCTGAGATCCCCAGAGAGCATCTGCAAACATGCATAAGAAGATGATGAGCTAAAACCGGAAACTTTTGATTAGGAAATGTCAAGCCGCTTGACAATACAAGTTTCCATCCCTAAAGTGTCCATGCCTCGACTGTGAGGCAAGGTCTTCCTCAGTGTAGGGACAATCGGATTTGCCAACAAACAGTCTTAGGACCAGGATTGGACTTTCAAGGCCATTGTGCAGGTATAAGAGAGACCAACTGACTAAAGGAATGGGGTCAGATCTACACACTTGTGAAAGCTGTAGCAGCTCTTGAGAGCTGTCAATAAATCTGGCAGGAAACCACTAGGTTAAAGTAGCATGGGGCACATGTGACATCCCTCCTTACCTTGCTTCTTTGCTAATTACAGAAAGGAGGTCTTATTTCCCCCTCTCATTCTGAATTACTGTCATTTCTAATCATTTGTGCTCCTCGAGGACTGCCGGTGATGGAGAAGGTAATGGCACCCGCACAGCCACTAAGATGCCTGGCAGGGGGTGAGCCTGTCATGCAGCCAGCATAGCAGGTCATTTATCTGGGCTCTAGCACTGCTCTAGCCCTCATGGTGGGAAGCCAAGGCATCTTTGGTCTGTCACAGATATTGGAGAAGAGGGATTATTCCTCTCCAACATCCTCCATAGGGAGTGGAGGCAGAAAGGTGGCATGGACCCCAGTGTGTCAGATGGGGTCTCTGTCCTCATCATGGGCAACATCCCACGGTTCTCAGCCTTGACCTCTGAGCCTCCTCCTCCCCAGTGGGAGAAACACAACCCTGGTACCTGGGTAGGAACTGGGAACATGGCACAAGGACAATTTCCTCTTGAAGAAAGGAAGAAAACACACACTAAGCAGAGAAGCATATCTGGGTTCCCTTAGCTGTGTGCTTTTCATTGGGCTTTCAGTTGGCTGCTCTTGGTTCTGAGGAACCAGCTCCTCAGTGCTGTTCCAAGCCAGTACTGCCAATACCAGGCTGCAGCCTAACACATCGCTCTTCATTCAGCAGTCACAGCTCAACCCTTCTAAATGCCATTGTTCCATATCAGACCAGTGCTCTGACGCTGTCTACTATGGGAATGAAGCACTTGAAATATGGTGGGCTTCTGTTTCATGTGGCCTTTTTCTCTTTCTTACCCTCTATCTTCAACAAGGGGTTATGGCCACCTACACCTAAATGTCTTCCAAAGGACTAGAGTAGACTATGTTAGGGGCAAGAGAAGTTTTCTATGGAGGTAACTCCAACCCCTTAGTCAACTCTGAGGCTGTAGGGAATGAGCCAGGTGAAGAGAAACAACCCACCATAATTATTGAAACTCTGGCTGCTCTGGCCCCCATCCTTGCCTCTTCTTTCAAAACACTTGGCTTATTTATAGCTAAAACCCCCAATCTGAATTTCCTAAGTCATAGACAGAGCTGCCTCCATTTATTTCACAAGTCTTATGGATAATATGGCTTGGTCACAATGGTTGTGTCAGGGACCTTTGGTGTCAGACTGCATAGGTCCCAATGCCACTTTTGACACATACAGACTGGGTAGTGGTGCTGATTCACTTTAATGCTCAATGCCTCAGTTTCTCCATTGGACAATGGGCATAGCAGTAGTATGCCCATCCTTGCACAGGGAGAAGGAGCAAAAAAATAGATAATAATGTACATAAAGTATGCAGAACTAGATTTCTCCATAGGGTCTATAAAATTGGTGAGCCCATTTGCTGTAAAATCTGAAATCGATTAAATGCATTTGTGTGTTTTGAGCATTTGTTATGTTCTGAGCATTGCACACATACTTTACTTATATAATATCACTTTATTCCCAATAGTCCTATAAGGGCAGATACTGTTGGCTCTATTTTTCACAGAGAAAACTGAGGCTCAGAAATACAGTGTTTTGCCCAAAATCCCCAATGGCAAATCTCAGAGATTTAGGGGATATTTTTTCTTTTTAACAACAGAAACAATTATTTTTTCCGATAGAAAACAGATCAAAAGTAGACTTTTTGGGTCAGAGCAAGAAGGGAGACCCAGAGTCCTGCTCCCTAAGCCTTCCCCTTGCTCACCACAAGAGATTCAGGGCTGTACAGTCCACTGCAATAGCCCATAGGCACGTGGGACCCCTACATTAAAATCTAAAATAATGAATTTAAATGAAATTTACAACTCAGTTGCACTAACCATATTTCAAGTACTCAATATCCATGGTAGACAGGGTCAGAGCATTTCCAGCATTGCAGAAAGTTCTATTGGACAGTGTTGTCCTAGAGGGTTTTATACTACAGAGTCTGGAAATATCACCAACAAGGCCCAGGCTGCGTTAGCCTCTCAGAACCTTGTCTGTTCATAGACAGATTAGGAAAATAATAATTAGTAATAGTAATATCTTGCTATTGGACATTTGGGGGGCCCCAGTGGGATGATGTCTGTAAAGTGCTAGGTATTATTTTGTAAAGCACTTTGCAGACAATGGCCATCCCTGTTTTTAAAAGTGATTCTTTGTGATTCCATTTGTTATTGTTTTAATTAATAGTTTGTTCCTGCATCAGTTTGATCTTGTTCTTTTTAGGGCTACATTGTATTCCATGGTGTCTATGTACCACATTTTCTTTATCCAGTCTATCCCTGGTGGTCATTTAGGTTAATGCAATGTCTTTACTATCGTGAATAGTGCTGCAATGACCATATAGGTGCACATATCTTTATAATAGAATGATTTACATTCCTTTGGGTATATCAGTAATGGGATTTCTGGGTCAAATGGCATTTTTGTCTTTAGGTCTTTGAGGAATCACCATACTGCTTTCCACAATGGTTGCACTAGTCTATACTCCCACCAACAGTGTATAATTGTTTCTTTTTCACCACAGTCTTGCCAGCATCTGTTATTTTTTGACTTTTTAGTAATAGACATTCTGACTGGTATGAGACGGTATCTTAGACAATGACCATCTCTCTGAGAGGGGACCGTGTATTCCCCAGGATGTTTTTAAACATGCAGATGTCTGTAGCCATTGTGTGTAGGCCTCAGCTCTCTAGAATCTAGAAACCAGTTCATGTGGCCCTATGGTTTCCTTTCTGTGTTGTCATCACTTTGGTTCTGACATGGCCCTAAGATGACAGTCAGACCATGGGGGGCTTGCCCATCTGTGCCCCTCCATGGTTAGAAACCTCTGGGAGCATGACCACCAGCCCACCCCAATTGCCAATGTGTCATTGCTTTGTCAGAGTCAACCACATCTTTTGCGGCTGTCCTGTGACTTTCTAGCACTGTGCTTTTACAAGCTTTGTTCCCAAAGAAAACTTCCTTTTTTTCCCTTGTACTCATATGGCTGTATGTTGCTCAGCTCAAAAAGACCTGTCTTGAAATATAGTACTGATCAGCTGTCTATGCCTGCCCACAAAATGCCAACTTAAACTGCTTCTGGACAACTCTCATATAGTTGCTAGGTACATGTTTAGATTTCCAACCTAGCAGCACCTTTGTACACACTGGCTTAGCAGGATGGGACAAGGTTTCACCCCATGAATTCCAACAGAAGGCCTTAATGTTTGAATGTGCCTATGTGTACATGTGTGTGTGTTTATGTTTATTTTTTGAGGAATAGAGAGACGAGAGTTGGGTGGGACTTAGAAAGTCTAGACAAAACCAAGTTTCTACATCTCCATGGCAACTTAGATATTGGAAGTATTGACGTTGCAAGCATCACAGCTTCATCAAGAGACCAACACTATCCATGGCCCTAAGTCCTCAAGATACATATGTTATCCAGAGTTTCAATTTCCCTATGAATAGCCACAGAAGGTGACTATTGGCTCACAGAATCTTAGAATGCCACAGCTGAACAAGTAACTCAGCAAGACCACAATGACCATCTCCTCTCACACAGGAGAAACCAGAAATCCAAAAGAAGAAAGTGACTTTCCCGAGCTTACACCATCATTCTAGCCTAGACTAGAATTCAGATCCCTTCTACCTACTATTCCAGTATTCCTGTAACACACCTTACTCCCATGATACATACACAATTTACTTTTGACCTTGTATAACTCTCCATCCTGTACTTCTGCAGGTCTCAGTATTGCTGGCTGTTCCTTCTGACTTGCTGTCAGCAAGCCAAGCTCTAGGTTATAGATGACGGCTCTAGGTTGCCATCACTCTTGCCTATCAATGCCCAGTTCTTTTCTTCTTTTGCTGGATCTGGTTCGCTTTAAATACTCTCAGAGGTTAAAACCAAATCTCTGATCCTGCCCCCCTTGAGATCAAAGCCTCAGAGTGTTTCTGTGGATGAGACAAGCCCTATAGTTTTGTACCACCTCAAACCATTATAGAAACAAAAAAATTAAAATGAAGAACACGGCTGTAAACCTACCACACAGTTTTGTTCCCATAGGGAGTCCTTCAGCAGCTGTCTCTGAAAGGATGCAGCATTTCACATCCTCTCTTTGCCGTTTTTATTTTTCTTTGCTTCACTGTTTTATGTTTTCTTGTTAAAGAAAGAAAGGCAATAAAGTTGAGAAAGTGTCATGAAGTTGAGTCATCTCCGATTTAGTTTTCTTACCCATTTTAGAGTTGAGACATTCATCCCTGCATTCCACAGTGATCATTTTGGCCTTGTTAAATAACTTTAACATTTAGAAACAATATGCAGGCACATTGATAGGGATCTAATAATAGGTAGCGCCTGTGATCCCAGCACATTGGGAAGCTGAGGTAGGTGGATCACTTGAGGTCAGGAGTTTGAGAACAGCGTGGCCAACATGGTGAAACCCCATCTCTACTAAAAACATAAAAATTAGCCAGGAGTGGTTGGGGGTGCCTGTAATCCCAGCTATTTTGGAGGCTGAGGCACAAGAATTATTTGAATCCTGGAGGTAGAGGTTGCAGTGAGCTGAGTTCGCATCACTGCATTCCAGCCTGGGTGACCAAGTAAGACTCCGTCTGAAAATAATGACAACAACTAATAATATTTAGGCACAGTTGTGCCATTGGAGAGATTACCTGATGCTTGTTTTCTGGGGTGTGCACGGGATTTCTAAGGTGATGATAACATTCCACATTTTGAACTGCATAGTGACTTCAATAATGTATACATATATAAAAAGTCATCAAGCATTTTATTGCACATATTTTATACCCCAATAAAAATAAATAAAGAAAGAAAGAATTTAAATGTGCTATGTTCATTGATATGGAAATGCACTCCCTAGGTATGGAATGAGAGAAGAAAGCTATTTGTGAAATAGTTTGTGTGGTATAATAACATTTTCAGGTTTAAAACAAGGTTTGGCAAACTACAGCCCATGGACAAATCTGTTTTTCTAAGTAACATTTTCTTGGAACAGAGCAAAGTTCATTTGTTTACACATTCTCTGTGGCTGCTTTGGTGCTATGTATTGGTTTCCTAGGGCATCCATAACAAAAGAATGCAACCTGAGTAACTTAAACAACAGAGTGCCTTTCTCACAGCTCTGAAAGCTGGATGTCCAAAAGCAGGGCATCTGCAGGACCACGCTCCTGCTGAAGGCTCCAGGGAGGGATCTATTCCTGGCCTCTCTCCTGGCTTTTGGTAGTTCCTTGGCTTGTAACAGCATAACTCCAGTATTCATATGTCGTTCTCCCTGTGTGCCTGTCTATGTCCAGATTTCTCCTATTTATAAGGACAGCAGCCACAGTGGATTAGGAGTTCATCCTACTTCAGTATGAATTTTGGGAGTGGACACGGTCCAGCCATAACACCCTACAACAGTAGAATTTAATAGCTGCAACAGAGACTGCATGGCCCACGATAAGAAAAAGCCTAAACTATTTATTATCTTGTCTTTATAGAAAAAAGCTTGCCAATCTCTGGTGTGTGTGTATGAGTGTTTGTGCATACTCATTAAAAAATGTGGAAGGCTGCTCACTAACATGTTAACAAAAGTTGCATCTGAGTTATAGAATTATGGGTAGTTTTTAAATTATATTTTAATACTTTTCTATATTATTTGGATTTTTTAAAATTCTGCAATAATTTCTGTATGATAAATAAGCAGCACTCATATTTGTTTTGGGAGGAAAAAATATCGTTCCTATTTAGTTCCTATCCCCTTCGTACACACTGCCACCAAATTCTTCTGACCCTTAGTGGTTTATTTTGTTCTGATGCAAACCTTTCTAAATAGGCCACTGTTCTCCATCATTGGGAGTGCTAAGGACAAACACTTAGCAAACCAGCAAACTCGACTGTTTACTTACTTGGGTATATGAATCCTTCATGTCTTTATTTAGCTGCCTCTTGTAAGTTGGAGAGAAAAGGTTCTGGCTTTTATCTCCTCATTAAAAATAGATCCTTTTATGACGAGGGGATGGAAAGGCCATGAGTCATCATTGCCAGCATGAAATAAAGTGTGTGATGCTTTCTGGATCAGGCCTCAGGAGCTGGGCCCCGACGTGTTACCTGTCCACCCCTATGACCCCCTGGTTTCTTGTCATTTCAGGAAGCTGGACGCTTTCATCTACGATGCTGCAGTCTTGAATTACAAGGCCGGGAGGGATGAAGGCTGCAAGCTGGTGACCATTGGGAGTGGGTACATCTTTGCCACAACTGGTTATGGAATTGCCCTTCAGAAAGGCTCTCCTTGGAAGAGGCAGATCGACCTGGCCTTGCTTCAGTTTGTGGGTGATGGTAAGACCCCGGGTGACCCCTTTCTTTAGGGGGACTTGAAACCCTTACACTCACTGTGTTTGCTCTTGGACTTCCCAATGGATCTTTGCATGATGAGTTTGCTCCCTAAAAATATTTACTGAGTGCCTGTCACATGAAACCATGGTTCTTTAGGTTGCTTATAATGGAAAGCAATTCTAGATAACTAAATTTAACAAACAAAAGTATTCTAAGGATACAGTCTCTCTCAGGGGATTTAGGAAAGAGTTAAATAGGTTTAGAAAAAGGAGCCAGGAAAGTCCTGGTGCCTTAAGTGAGAATTCATAGGCCTTCTCTCTAGGGCAGTGGTTCTCAAAGGGTGAAGGGCAATTTTGTCCCTCAGGTGACATGTGGCAATGTCTGGAGATACATTCAGTGATCACGACTGGGAATCTGCTTGCTACTGGGATCTGACGGGTAGAGACTGGGGATAGAAGATGCAGGAAAACACCTTACAGGGCCCAGGACAGCTCCCCACATCACAAAACACAGAATTATCCAACTCCACATGTTGGTAGGCTGTGGTTGAGAGACCCAGCTGCACAAAATTATATAACTAGGCTGTAATCATTCCCATCTCATTCCAGAGAATGGATTCCTGATGCATTTTGAGGTCAAAGACTCTTTCTTAGACTCACCAAGGGTGACTCAGGGTGGAGTTATGTTGTACCAACATGGCAGTTCATGTTCTTATCCCATGTGGAAATGAAGGAAAGTCAATCTGTATTACATTCTAATGAGATTTTGGCATTTGTGCAACTACACAGCCACTTGGGCCAGCTGTGTCATCAGAAGCATTTCCTCCTGTCTGCCCTTTCTACTTTATAGCTGGCGATCTCACTATAGCCTGAAGTTTCCTGGCATGGCCTTTAGAGGCTGGCCATGGTTTGGAATGGCAGGTTGGTTTCCTTTTAATTGCTAACACTGAGGAAATAGGAAAAGAAAAGTCAGCTCAGATAGCAGGTTAACACCAAAAATGAGCTCAGTATGAGGAGGATAGGAAGGCTCAGACCATAGCGCAGAAGCCCCATTCAAATAGGTGGAGTCTATATTCAGAGATGGTTACAGAATGTGCTATGCCTGGCTAGAGGTGGGAGAAAAAAATCTAGTTACTGCTACGGTGAAATGCAATATCAAAATAGGCCGAGGTTAGTTAGTGCACAGGGTTGATATGAATTTGAATGAAGCGCCTAATTCCTTGTGGCTTCTTATCTTCTTTTTATTCACAGAATTAAACCCTAAATTCTCACAGTGCCATCAAGCATTTTAAATGTGTTTTATATTTAACTCCCAAATAAGAACATCTGAATCTTTGAACTTCCCATTGGGCATTTATACCTTTCTCAGATCACTGGCCATGTTCTCTGCTGTGTAATAATGATTTGTGGCTGTGTTGGTCAGCTTTTTGCTGCAAAATCTCAGAGGCATGAAACAATAAGCATTTGTTTTGCTTATGGTAGCGCGTGTTGAGTGGACAAGCTGGGCCTCAGCCTGGGGTGGGGATAGTGCCTCTGCTTCCTGCTAGAAGCACATGAATTAGCGGTGTGGCCTTTGCTCCACATGTGTTTATTCTGTGTTTCAGTCTGAAAGGGTAGCAGCTACCTAGGGAGGCTCTTTTACTGGCTATGTCAGAAGCACGGAAAGGAACACCTAACTGCATGTGCACATTTCAAGCTGCTGCTTGGTCACGTTTATGTCTGCTAACATCCTTCGGTCCAAATCAAGTCAGGTGGCCAAGTTCATGGTCAAGGGATTGCAGGTATACTTTGCCTTTCATGAGATAGGTTTTGAAGTTTTATGGCAAAGGTGTGAACACTGAGAGTACACTGAAGAATTGGGGCCCAATGTTTTGCCTATCACAGGGCTGGCTAGGACCTACAAGGGGTGAACTACTCGGTAAACAGGAGTCTTATTTCCAGCATTTACACAACAAAACGCTGAACTTCGCAGGTAATTGGTCAATGAAGGGAATGAATAAATATGTGTATGGATGAATGGTTGATGTTAAGATGTATTTCTTTTGGCAGGAAATTTTTAAATGTGATAGGCATCTGTCAAATA
This sequence comes from Cebus imitator, assembly GCF_001604975.1. Lineage (NCBI taxonomy): Eukaryota > Metazoa > Chordata > Mammalia > Primates > Cebidae > Cebus > Cebus imitator. The sequence continues at coordinate 2,071,869 of NW_016107319.1, forward strand.
CCTGAGTTCTAACTCTAGCCCCGCCTACCATTGGTGTTACTCTCAAAACATCTATTGTAAAACAACTAACATATTTAGGGATTTGGATATATCAATTACCATACTGGATGCATTACATATGTTCCTCAATGTAACCTTCCTAACCTTATGACGTCAAATGTTGCTTATTCCCACTTTTCAGAGGAGGCAACTGAATCTCAGAGGGCAAGTCCCTTAGCTAGTAAGTGGCAAAGATTCTACTTCAGGGACATTACTCTGGAAGGGGGCCAATTAGGAACGACTGTTACTACATTTAATTCTCTAAGCTATCTATCAAAGATGACTAATTAAACTCTTGAGATTTATAAATCCTTTAGGAAGGAGTAATTTAGTGTACATCTGAACTAGGTCTACTGTCCCACTTAAAATATTTCTATGAAAGAAGTGATCTTTCTTAGCCTCAGTTTACTCATCTGTAAAAGGGTACAGAAATATTTACCTAATGAGGTTGGTGTGAAGATGAAATGAGAAAATACATGTAAAGTGCCTAGCTTAGGCTGGGCACGTTGGCTTATGCCTGTAATCCCAGCACTTTGGTAGGCCAAAGCGGGCGGATCATGAGGTCAAGAGATCGAGACCATCCTGGCCAACATGTTGAAACCCCATCTCTACTAAAAAAATAGAAATATTAGCCGAGCGTGGTGGTGCATGCCTGTAGTCCCAGCTAATCGATAGGCTAAGGCAGGAGAGTCACTTAAATCCGGGAGGTAGAGGTTGCAGTGAGCTGAGATCGCTCCACTGCACTCCAGCCTGGCAACAGAGTGAGACTCCGTTTCAAGAAAAAAAAAAAGTACATAACTTAGCATAGACCCTGGAACACACAAGTGGTTCAATAAACGTTAGCCATCACCATCATTGTTACAGAAAAGGGGTCCTGCTCCAGACCTCAAGAGAGGGTTCTGGGATCTCGCACAAGAAAGGATTCAGGGCAGATCCGTGGAGTGAAGTCAAAGCAAGTTCATTAAGAAAGTAAAGGAATAAAAGAATGACTGCTTCATAGATAGAGCAGCTTCAAGGGCTGCTGGTTATCCATTTTTATGGTTATTTCTTGATGACATGCTAAACAAGTGCCCCTTTTTAGACAATAGAGGGTAACTTCCTGATGTTGCCATGGTATTTGTAAACTGTCATGGCGCTGGTGGGAGTGTAGCAGTGTGGACGACCAGAGGTCACTCTCATGGCCATCTTGGTTTTGGTGGATTTTGGCCAGCTTTACTGCAACCTGTTTTATCAGCAAGGTCTTTATGACCTGTATCTTGTGCTGGTCTTTTATCTCATCTTGTGACTTAGAATGCCTTGACCACCTGGGAATGCAGCCCAGTAGGTCTCAGCCTCATTTTACCCAGCTCTTATTTAAGATGGAGTTGCCATGATTCATACGCCTCTGATATCATCATTATCATTATAATCATCATCATCACCACCATCACCATGATCATCACCATCAATCATGATTATTATCATCATCATCATCAACATGACCAGTGCCATCATCTTCATTAAGACCATCGTCACCACCATGATCATGGCCATCACCACAACCCTCTTCCCCCTCTTCATCCTTCTCTTTCTCATCATCATAGTTGCCTGTGCACAACTCTAGTATCAAATACAACTTCTTTAGTATTGCATTGGCAATAATATAGTCGAGTTAGTAACACAGAAAGAACTTTTGTTGTGCCAAAGAGAAAAGGTCTTCTTTGCATCAAATAAAAATGAACAGTAAAAGCATTTAGATAGGCCAGGGGTTTGTTCATATACTTATAGAACATCTAGGTTCTCATAGATATTTTCTGTTCTGGCTCATTGCCTTCCTGGTCAGACTGTTGGATTTAAGAAATATGTCTTTTCAGCTTAATCTCTAGAGGCCATCTGGAGGCAAAGACTTGGGAGAGAAAATGCCATTTGCTCTGGGGGTGTCTTCAGATATCTTCCCGGAAAGCCATGACCAATTCTGAATGTTCTCTAGGAGTAAATACATGAATTAACACAGCTGCATAAATATTTCACTTATCGTATGCAGCTTCAACAGGATTAATTATGCTCTAAAATTAGACGTGTAAAGAGCGCAGCGCTGAGCAGTACCTAATTATTCATCCTCTAGAATGGAGTGTTTATCTCTTGTTATGCAGTAGCTTCAGTGGACGATTATGAGTCTAATGAGTGTCAAAAGTATTAAAAAATCTTCCTAATGAGCTGTGTAAATATAACCTTTGAATGGAGTGTTTGGTTATTGAGGGAACCTCTTACGTGAAGCCTGCCACGCATTTCCCTAGGAAAAGGGCTGCTCATCTGCCTGGAGGCATACACAGGATCCTAGCAAGACATTGCCTCCCTTTTCCCATCTAATTGTCTGTGGTCTTTCTAAAACGATAGAGCGCAGCATGGCATCTTTGGCTCTCAGTAGTGGAGTAACAATGCTCACGGGTATTTTTTAACATTGATCAGCATTGATACCCAACATTTACTGAGAAACAGATGTCTTGGTAGGCACTGATGTTCCAAGAAGAGGATGTCATGGTTTTTTTTTCTTCTTTTCCTCAGTGAACTTACTACAGTCCAGTAGGTTGACAAATGTATAAATGTAAAATATCTAATCCCAAAATCATAACATGTCTAGAAATTCACATATATAAATTTGTTTCACATGGTATATATACACATATGTAGACATAAATACATATATACACACATATACATACATGCATATGTTATGTATGTTGTATATATTATTATGTACATATGTATACATACATACATATTCTTCTTAGGTGTGTTGGGTAGATAAGAAAATGGTAAAGGTAAATGTGAGACATAACTAGTTCCCTTAAATACAAGAATAAAGGACAGAATGATTCATAAAGAAAACGAGAGCGGCAAGATTTAGACAAAGAACAGAATGAACCAGGGTTCATAGAAGCCTCAGCCATTTATTCATCCAGCAACCAGCAACTCTTAATTGAGTACCTAGATTATTCTTGGTCTCTAAAAGGTGACACTTGAGTGAGAACCTGAAGACTAGGTAAGACTTGGACTTAAGTAATGGCATTTCTGGGGCCAGGCACAGTGGCTCATGCCTGTAATCCCAGCACTTTGAGAGGCCGACAGAGTGGCTTCAAGTGGGTGGATCACTTGAGGTCAGGAGTTTGAGACCAGCCTGGCCAACATGGTGAAATTCTGTCTCTACTAAAAATACAAAAATTAGCCAGGTGTGGTGGCAGGCACCTGTAATCACAGTTTACTTGGGAGGCTGAAGCATGAGAATTGCTTGAATCTTGGGGGGTGGATGTTGCAGTGGGCTGAGATTGTGCCACTGTACTCCAGCCTGAGCAATAGAGTGAGACTCAGTCTAAAAAAAAAAAAAAAGGCATTTCTGGCTTTAAAGTAAAGGTGAACAGGGAATCTCAGGTCCCATCTATCTCATGCATTTTGCGATTTTTAAATTATTTATTTTATGTTTATTTTACTTTAAGTTCTAGGGTACATGTGTAGATCTTGCAGCATTGTTACATAGGTATATGTATGGGATTTGAAGAAGCAGAAGGAAGATCATAAAGGTCAAACCCTTCTGATATCTAGGGGCCAGAATAAAAGATAGTGAGGAAAACAAGAATGCTTAATTTTATTATTCAGTCACAAGTGATGCAGAGAAAAAGGAAAGAAACAATTGTTTTGGGGCCTCCCATCTATGGTTCAGCACTATGCCAAGCACGTCACATATAATATCCTAGTAAGCCTTCCTATAATACTCTGGCATAGTTCTTATTATCTCCATTGCACAGAGCAGGAAAAATGAGGCTCAATTGGGTCAAGTGAACTGCAGCAGAGATTCTTCTACTTTAACATGAGGAAGAATCACCTGGAGATCTTGCTGAAACAAAGACTCTGTTTCAATGGGTGAGTCTGAGACCCAACATTTCTAACAAGCTCCCAGGTGATGCTGATGGTGCCAACCCATGGACAACACCCAGTTCAGACTTTTCTAGAGGTTACAATTGGCTCTAGTTCATCTGATTCCAATTCTGATCATTTTTCCACTAAGCTGCAGGGAGAAACCTGGGTTGTAGGTGGCCAGGTCAGCTTAGCTATAAGTAATACTTTTTAGCATTGAGAAGCATTTAATCTTCTTCTTTGTATTTTGCTCAGTTTTAACAGTCATAGATTTATTTTTAAACTCCAATATACATTACTCATCCCTGACATCTAGTCTGAGTTCCTTTAACACATGAAATTAAATGTGTATATTTATCATATATTTTTTAAATTATGTATATGGTATATTCAATTGCACTTATATCATATTTAGGTATATATAATATCACATGTGAAATATTTGAAAACTATGGCACATATATCTCTTGCATTGGTATTATATTAAGCTAGGTGCAATGGCTCACGCCTGTAATCCTAACTACTCAGGAGCCTGAGGTGGGAGGATCGCTTGAATCCAGGAGTTCAAGATCAGCCCAGGCAGCATAGCAAAAACTCATCTCTACAAAAAAAAAAAAAAAAATTTAATTAGCTGGGCATGGTGGTACATGCCTGAAGACCCACCTACTCATGAGGCTGAGGCAGGAGGATTGTTTGAGCCCAGGAGTTTGAGGCTGCAGTGAGCCATGATCATGACACTGCACTCCAGCCTGGGTCACAGAGTAAGACCTTGTCTCCAAAAAAAAGTTACATTAATAGAGTGACCAACTCAACCAAGTTTGCCTGGACTCTCCAAGTTTTAAAACTAGTGAGTGGCCCTAGTTACATCATCTTTGGACATATAATCCTATGTTAAATATTTGAAAGATACAGATACACACACACACACACACACACACACAATTTTAGTTCATCAGGTTCTCTCTGTTGCTTTTATACTGCAACTCTTGCCAGCAATCATTTTAAAGATTCATCTAGATTGTTAACAGATTGGAGAGGACCATAAATCCTGCTCTCATGTTAATAAGGAATCTTGTTGCAATGTACTCTAGGGCTTTAAAGCACCATTCAGCATAATGGTGCCCACAGATCTTGGAGAGGGGGAACCTTGGAAGGGAAGTTAATGAAGAAGCCCACTTTGTCCCTCTGAGTGGGTCAGTGCTGGCATCCTGAGTCCTTTTTTTGTTGACTGCTCTTGCACTGAAGCATACAGGATAGCTTCTGAAGGCAGGAGACCCCATGCTTCCAGGCAGACTAGAGAGTGTTTGTGTAGTTACAGAAGTCCTTGTATCTAATTAGAATTCTCATAAATTGCTCTGGGCCATTGAATGGGTTGCTGATATGCTCAACACTGCCCTTGATCGACTTCCCAGCTTAATATCTTTGAGCTGACATCCGAGTCTAGGATAGAGCTGTACAGTCCCACAGCTCAGACGGTGATGACCACATGAGCATCCATTCTGAAGATGCCATATCACTGATAGGCCTTCACAGCCCATCTTCTTAGGGCTGGCTTAGGAATGGTATGGCATTGTGGGTTGGGGAAATCATCGAATGCCCTTTTCCCCTGAATATTTTTCCCATTCAACTTTCTACAGCATCCAAATTTTCACCATTTGAATTTTTTTATAGGGATTGCTGCATGCAACACCCTATAAAAATGGAATTCCTTCTTCCCTCTTTTCCTAACCCCATTTCCTGATTTGACATCTCATCCATCCTTCAGCCTCTGTGCTCCCTCTGTGAAGACTCCCAGAAAACCCTCTAAGCTAGATACCCTGCCTGTGAACTCTTTTTTCTCCATGCTTGTGGCATTTAGCAAAGCAAGAGAAGTAAAATAAGTAAGATGAAGGTTCTAGTTTCCTAGTGGCGTGAACTGGGACAAATTAATTTCTTAGAGTCTCACTTTTCTCATTTTGAAATCAGAATTAAGGATTAAATATGAAAATGAATATAAAGAAGCTGGCCCCGTGCCTGGCACCCATTAGATGCCATTGTGGCCTCTCCATGTCCTCTGGCCCACTTGAGTGCACAGCCTTATAAGTTCCTCAAGGGCATACACTATCCATGTCCATCCTTGTTGCCATTGCCTTACTGCAAGACTCATTGGAGTTTGGCATACAGCATGTGCATACACAAAATTTGTTTAATGAATGAACAAATGAATAAATTAGAAAATACTACAGATATACTTTTGCAAGACTTATGTCATCAATTTAATATCTTCTCTAATGAAAG